>NC_077229.1:329062611-329137611 GCF_027887165.1 Monodelphis domestica | reverse complement strand
TCTGGAGGTAGATATTCACAAGCTATTCTTCAGTCATTATCTTCTGTAGCTGTACATATGATCTCTTGGTTCTACTTTTCTGTAGGTACTTTTTAAGAATCCTAAAAATTGCATTATATAGAAAGTGTTCTACTCTGCTATTTCACAAGACTGGTTCTAGCTTTCATACAACAGCCTTTATACTGGATAACAGCACATTTAATTTTGAAGAATAGTTTGGTGTTTGCTTTTTTCCCCTCTGTTGCTTAAATTGAGGCTATGAAATTAATTTTCACCTAGCTCGATGACTTGATAAGTTAGGATGAAAGAAAATTTAAGGAAATGGATATAGGAGATAACAGCAAAGTTAAAAGAAAACAAAAAGGATCGTGGTTGTTGACTCATGCTTTTCTCTCAAATGAGGTCTAAAAGTCCCAATCTCAAGGGCACATTATAGAATAATGGAAGCTTTTTAGAAGACTACAGTATGAATCTTAAAAGTCACTTGACATTGTGTTGAAATACTAGGAGACTTTTTTTTAAGAGGAAGAGAGGGGCGGATGTAGGTAGGAATTGCAAGAATCAAGCAAAGCTAAATTACCAGTTGCACACTAAGAGTAAAATTTCAGGAAAAAAAAGAAAACAATATGGAACAACAGAGACGATTATGTCAATAAGCATCACCCTAGATTTGTTAGTAAAAGATGAAAACCCATAAGGAATCTGTAGCCAGCAGATCAGAGGAGCAGTTTCATAGTATAAAATCAGGAAACCAGAGGAGAAAAACTGAAATGTGATTTTAATATGGCAGAATTAGTGGCAACTCCAGACTAACTGTTGGTCAAATTTTCATTTCTATATAGAGTAGTAATACTAAACACTAAAGTCTATACCCACCACACCTCTGCCTCCTCTACTCCTAGAAACTCCACTCAGAGAAAGTTATATTTCTGGGAATAATATCATACCACCATTAGTTATTTACAAACAGCTGTAGATTCCAGAAAGTAATGCTTTCAGAGAAAATACCTGTCTCACCATTCTATTTATATCTATCTATATTTTTTCCAAATTTCTTTTGCCAAGATCCCCCCAAAGGGAAAAATTTATTTTTCCAAATCAAGTAATTATACCTCACATGGGACCAAAAGACTATTGTGCTAAAATAATCAAGGTGTTTCTGTTAAGTAAAGCAACCTCAAATTAAGGTATTAAAAATAAGAAGAGAAATGTTTTCAGATTTCATTTTTAAAAGGTAGAGTCAGCAGTATGTATACCTATGAATCAATGGAACATTCAAAAATCATAGCTCATTTGAAATTGGGAAAGTGAATGGGTTAAAAGTAGGAAAATCAAATACTTTCCCTGTCTACCTTGAGCAGAATGCCAGAGTAAACCAATACCCTAAATGATGAAAATTATAAGTAAATGAAGTAAATTATAAGTTTTCTAATTATTTTGGATTCTATATATATTGCCAGCTTCCATTTTAGCACATGACCATAATGGTGGAGTCTGGCTGACTAAAAATAGAGATAGAATGTGAAATGGAAAATGCTAGAAAAATAATATCTAAATTTCAGGGGGAAAAGTGTGAGCAACAATAACTTTGAGGCACATATCAAATCAACTGTTGATGAAAGGGCCTCCTAGTATCCCAGAATGACTATGCAGTTAAATAATCAGTGGGGAACCTGACTAAAAGGTCTATGTAAGGAAGTTGAGCATGAACTTTTCTTGGTAGTCAATAAGAATGGAAATTACATCCACAGAATAATAAGGTGTGTTGCTACTCCTTGTAAAGAAATTGATTTCTATGGGTGGCATGCAGAATTAGTATTATTACTTTCTTGATATACCACCTTTACTGGAGGATATCTATAGTGAGGGTCTTGGGATCTGAGCCTTGAGTCTGTGTTGGCAATTCAAAATACCTTATTAAGGACTTCTGGTGAATAAATCTTCTTGGAAAGGGGTCTATATATGAACCTGCTCTATATTAGATTTCATCCTATAGGGAATGTAGCAAGTTATCAATATATTGGAAAACCATAGAGACTGTTTTTTAATGTGATAATTTCTCTTCTTTTCACTTAGGTGCCATGTGAACAATTCTAAAACAAAAGTGGCAAATACCACTCAGTGTATGGAAATAGAAAAATCTAGAAATAAGATTCCACTAACCAGTTAAATATTCAGCTTGACTCACCACAGGTCAATTAACCTAAAAAAAAAGATGTGATCTGAAAAGGTAGAGAGATGGTCTGCCACTGGCACTCAGTTGGTATCCCACTGATTATACTACTGTGCTAATGTTTAAAATCTATCACGAACAAAGGACTGATTCAGGGGAAATTACAAATTCCAGTAGTTAACAATGTTTACGGACCTTTTACCTTTACAACACTCTCTGGTCTGCTTTGGTCCACGATTTAATAAGGCAACAGATAAGACAGCTCTGAGTTATCCAGTGCACAGTGCATTTAAAGATGTTCCTAGCTAAGGAGCAATTTAGGCAAATAACATCTTGCTAGCATCTCTGATCTTCATAAACAGGTCTCTAATGTTTTTGGGGAATATAAATAGTATTTGTGCATAGCCAAATGAGAAAACAAGTTAGTGTGTTTGTGGTTTTCCAAACACTTCTCTTTTTTATGGGCACTCTGGGTGCTAGTAACAGTTTGACAAAAACAGGAGGGCAGTCAGCCAAAGAATCCATTGTAGGAAGGAAAGCCCTTCTGACCCGATGAACAGAAAAAACAAGATGCTTTGACCACCACTTAGGAGGCAACAGCATGGTCCTCATCGATCAAGCCAGATCTGTATATTAAAGGCACAGTTACTTTAATTCTATTTGGCTCAACTAAGACATGTGTGTGTGTGTGTGTGTGTGTGTGTGTGTAGCTGATCACAGTTTTTTTCTGCCAATGGTGTTTCTAAACATTTAAGGTATTTATTTTATAAAGTAATGAGACATTCTATAAGCAAAAGCAATCTCATTATTTTATAATAACACCTTTGGGTATTACAAAGGTAGAAACTTTAATTCAAATACAATTCTGATTTCAATTTATAAACTCCTTTTACCAAAAATATTTTAATCACAAAAGTAAAAGTAGGTTCTTAAAAAAAGTGAGCCTTTAGTGATAATAACCTTGAATATCTACCTCACTTTGAACATTTAGATTCAATTTCAATTGGAAAGTACATGCTTTCTAAAGTTAGCAGTAATATCACTGCGTATTATTTTCAGATCAGTAAAATTAATATTTAAAATATATAAATGTTATACATTACTATAATCTCCTTTAAAATTAATTGGAAATTTATTTTCATGGGAGAATATAGTTATAAATATTGACATTTGGTAGGAAGTGAAGGACTCAGACTAAAATTAATGAATCTTTCAGCAAACTTAAAGGGAAAAGGATTTATGAATTTTGAGAAAATATTCTCAAGCTACTCAAGAAGTTTCTTTGGGGGAAAACCCTTTAAATATTAATTTTCAAAAAAAGACATTTGCTTTGCTAATTTTGAAAATAAAAATGATTTTTAAGTGAAGTGAATTGATAGAGACCTTTTTATATTAAAATGGATTTCATATAATTTCTATCAGATTTTTTTTATCTGTCTTATTGCTTTACTACCTACCAAAGGACAGTCAATAATTCCTACATAATGATGTTCAATACCTCTGCAGATACATTAAAACAGAATACCTCACTGTGTTACTGTCTTTTTTCTCAAATGTAGTGTGCTGTAGATTCAATACCTACATATTTCTAGTTTTATAATTTTGTACACTCTTGCATTTGTTAATGGGGACTAGATAGAACTAAAAGGGACCTATGAGTTAATCTAGTAAACCCTTCATATCTTATAGTAAAAGAAACTGAATTCCAATTAAGTGACAACCAAAGTCCCACATCTACCATGTGGTAGAACCAGGATTCAAACTCAGGTCTTCTAATTCAAATCTGGTTTTCTACCTACTATATGACTATTCTGAATATTTACTTAGAAAAAAATAGATATAGATGGCTATAAGTAGAATGCTGAGATTCTCAATTTATTTTCAAAGGTACATATTGAAAAAATTAAATTTCTTATAGTAGTATTAAAATTAAAACATCTCATGGATATTATGTATGTTTTATAAACACAGACTTTATTATCTGGTGGGTGTAATGTGGGTGGATTTCTGTAGGACTCTAACTTTTGAACTCCCTGGCACTTAGGAAAAAAATCTCCCATTTAAATTTTGTAAGGTTATAGATTTAGATTATAGATACAATTTGTGAATTTTTCTAATAAATACACAAAATAAGCTACACCTTATATAAAACAATGTTATCAATATTACTACTGAATTGTTATATAAAACTGACAAAATAAAGCTGTACAAATAAATTAAAATGTTTCTGGATTTTTGATTAAATAGAATCCTTATTACAGAACAATAATGCATGTTACTTGGTTGAATTATATAACCTAGTTATTTATTTTAATCATTAAATATATATTTTACAAAATTTAATGTCTTCCTATCAAAAAGAAGGAAATTGGAATATACATCATTCTTAATTACACATGATTGGCTGCCTGATAATAAAGAATCAATTAAATTGTCTTATTCCTGTTAATGACTTACAGTTTGAATTTTGTGGAAATCCTGGCAAGGAAGATGGACCGTTCATTCCGGGTAAAAGAACTGGAGGAAGGCCAGGTAGTCCTGGGTAAGCTGCTGGCAGACTGATACCATGAAGTGGACTGCTGTCCATCATGCCTGGTTGCTGTACACTTAAGCCAAGAACATCTGTCGCCTTCTTTATACGATCCAGTTCTTGCTGTGCCATCAGCTGTCGTACAGTTGTAGGAGCTAAGTAATCTTTCTCCCGGTCTAGCTGACTTCCAACAGTTTCTCTCACTTTTGAAATGTGTTGTTTGGAAAAAATATGATCTCTGATGGACAAACGGGCAGAGTATTTCACCCCACATAGAGAACATTCTGGTTTGGTGCCATCAGTTCCACTTTGATTGATCATGAATGGCTTCCCTATATTAATTTTAAATTTCTTTTCTTTTGCCCGAGCATTCTGAAACCACACTTGGACAACTCGTTTAGGCAGACCAATCTCGTTCCCTAACATTTCACACTCTTGCATGGTTGGAGTTCGGTAGTCACTAAAACAAGCCTTGAGGACCTTGAGTTGAAGGTTACTCATTTGGGTTCGGAAACGCTTGTGACCTGGTCGATCACTACTTTTGGACTTAAAAGGGTTACTGGATCCAAATGGATTAGGTGAACTGGGATCAGCTATGCTTGATGTCTCGCTCCGGTCAGCATTATCATCAGGGTCATCAGTGATATAAAAACTTTGGTCATGGTCACCATCTTTGTCACTAAAATGGATTGAGGGGCTTGTAAGGGAAAAGAGAAATTTATCATCGCAACCCTCTGTCGTAGGAGTGGTTGCTGTTTTTGGCAAAGTTTCAAGTGTTTTGGGCTCTTTTGGGGATAATACAGGTTTTATATCTCCGGTACTTCCAGTGGTGCTTTCCATTTCATTATTCCCTTCATCTCCTGTGGTAGCATCACTGATAGCTGTATTAATTGATGAAGTCTCATCAAAGTCAGTTTTATTTTGGTCATACCCAGCTTCAGCAGGAGGAGCATTTAGATTCTCTATGTCTTCAGTGCATTCTGCTTTGAAAGAGGATGGACTTAAAAGGTTTTTTGGTGACAACTCTGCTGTTTTACTAACAGGCGTTGAAACAGTGGAAGCCAACTCATTTTCACTGGAGAGATCAATCTTAGTTAATGACAAAGATGGATAATCAAAAAATATATACTTCTGTGGACTTTCTCCTCCATCTTCCGTTGCTATCAAAGGGCTTGGGGGCAAACTGTAACCTGCCTGCTTTCCTTCATTCCAGTGACGGGAGCGAATGTGACTTTCTAAAGCTGACTTTGCTTTGAAAAGGGCTCGACAAAAGGGGCATCGTTTGTGAGACTGGGCTGGCCCTACTGCGCGGAACTGGCCTTTCCTTTCTCGAGCTCTGGTGTTCTGAAACCAGACTTGTACCACTCTCTTTTTCAGTCCAACCTCACGTGCAATGTGATCCAGCATTTTCCTGGTTGGATTGGAATCCAACAGATATTTTTCATATAGTATTTCCAGCTGCTCTGGGGTGATTGTGGTCCTCAAACGTTTGTCACGATGTTGATCTTCACCACTATTTCCTCCCTCCTTTTCACTACAATTATTATCTTCTTTATCATCCATTTTCCTCTTCAGTGAACCAGAAACAGTTGCAGGGGCTGTAGTGTGAGATGAGCCTGTCTGTGGTGGCATCTGAGCTAAAGGACCAGTGAGTAGCTGTCCAGTCATTAGTGGATTATTGGGGTCAAATATCATATAGGGCATATCCATGGGTCTTTCTAAAAACTGAGAATGGAGGAATTGGTTTTGAGCTGCTAGGAAATGCATGTGCTGGTGCTCCTGCCAAAGTTCCAGAGTTGGAAAGGCAACTGTACACTGATCACATTGGTATTGTAGCAACTGTGGAGGTAGACTGTTCTGGAGAGAAGTCATTGAAATTGGTAGTGGACTAGAAGGGACAGGTGTTGTTTGGGAGGCCGAGGGGGGTCTTCCAATAAGTTGAGATTGTTTTGGTGGCTGTGACTGAGAGGCTGAAGGCTGTGTATCTGAGGATGGTGTTGCTACGGGAAGGATGGGTTTGGTGCTTTGAGAAGGAGGGGAGGCATCACTCTGCTTTGGCTTTTCTTGAGGGAATTCAGGTTTAGGAGAAGTTTTTTCAGGATCTGGTTTGGGGGAAGGGATTAGAGGAGTACTAGACCCAGAACCAGAACTTGCTGCAGTGACAGCTGAGTTTTTGGCAGTGTCAATTGGGCCAGATACCGTGCAATGTTTATACACCATTTGATCTGTGGCATCCATAGAGTCTTCAGTTTGGCTTTCATCTTGGGCATCATCGTCTTCATCTTTATAACACTGTTTTTTCTGATGGGTAATCAAGTCGAAAATTCTGGGGAAAACCACACTGCACTTTTTACACTGGTATTGCATGTTGCTTGTTCTTATATACCTCTCATTCGTGAGTTCTCTCTTTTCATTATCTTTAGTTTCTGCTTGGTTCTCATAACTCTTTCGAGCTTTCTGACGGGCATTCTGGAACCACACAACAATCACTCGAGTAGGTAGGTTGAGGACGGTGGAAAGCTGCTCAATTTCATCATCTTTTGGATAGGCATTTGTGTCAAAAAAGTCTTGCAATACTCTAAGCTGGTAGTCAGTAAACCTAGTCCTTGAAGACCTTTTACTGAAAGATGCATCTGATTTGTAATGCTCTAAAGTGGTAGGCTGGGGATCAATTCGGATATCTTCCAATACAGTTATGGGAGGGTTACTGAAATTGTATGGTGAATCCTTATTTCTTTGCCGTTCCTTAAAAAGTGTATTCCGAAACCAGTGCTTGATAACTTTTTGGGAGAGACCAGATTTTTCTGCCATTTCTTGGATCTGTTCTTCACTTGGAGAATTGTTAATATCAAAATAAGCCCTCAAGATTTTTAACTGATCATCTGTGATCCTCGTCCGTGGGCGTTTGAACTGAGAGTGTCTTAAGAAATTTGGATCCAATCCAAGTTGCTGCTGGCAAAGCTGGGTGAGATCTGCAGAAAGGGTATCCATTTGTGGCAGCTGAAGAGCAAGCTGAGGAGGTAGTGCAGGATGTTGGACTGGCTGCATCATAATGGGAGGGAAAAGGGGAAGGTCTAGAGAAACAGGCAGCTGGACCTGAGGAGGAGCAGAAGGGGGAGGAGGAGGGGGAGGAGGGGGAGGAGGAGGGGGAGGAGGGGGAGGGGGTGTAGGTGGTGGAGCCTGCAGGGGCGTTGGAGGTGTACTCTGGATTTTTCCAGAACCAACAGAAGAAGACTGGGAAGGTGTAGGAGGCAAGGGAGGTGGTGGAGGTGGTGGAGGTGGAGTCTCTGGAGAAGGGGGTGAAATTGGATAAAGCTTGTCATAGGCCTCTCTGTATTGACGAGCAAATTTTTCTAGAGCTCCATATGGAAAAAACTGGCCATGAACATGTTCTTGGTGACTCTTTAAGATAAGAACATTGGAAAATAATTTACCACATGTCCCACATTCCAGTTTATCAGTATTCTCCCCTTCTCCAGCTTTGTTCTTCTTCTGTACTTTCTGCCTGTTTTCATTATATTGGATGACTAATTCAAAACCAAAATTTTCTAATAAGGCTTTGGCAGCATTTCCTCTTGCCCCTGAAGCAATCCTGGGTGGAGGGATGGTTGGTTCTATGGGTTTTTGTTTCTTCATGTCTTTGTTTTCCTTGAGTCCTTCATTTTCATTTGTAAATTCTTGCTTTGGCTTTTCTGGCTTCTCACAAATCTCTTCTGTATCCTTATAGGATGGCAAATCCTTCATTAATGGGCAGTCCACATTTCCAAGACTGTTTTGCTCTTGTTTTAGCAACTTGGTTGCTTGTTGTTGTTGTTGTTGCTGTTGCTGCTGCTGCTGTTGTTGTTGTTGCTGCTGCTGCTTTTGGGACTGAATTTGGGGTTGGGTAGCTTGATATTGTTGAGCTTGTTGCTGTAATATCTGGAGTTGAGTTTGGCCTACATGATGTTGAGTTTGAATCTGTTGCTTCAAGTCTTCAAGCAGGGAACCAGCCATCCCTGCCATTCCTGGCATACCAAACGTGGCTGAGCCTGGCAAGCCCAGATCTGGACTCAAGCTGAATTCTGTCCCAGGGATGTAGAACGGAAAAAGGAACTGAGGCTGTTGGAATTGCAGCAGAGCTTCTGGGGTCATTGGGAAATGAGGCAGAAATGCTGGGTTTAAAAACTGAGGCTGAAAGAATGCAGCTTGCTGTTGTAACTCATGCTGTAATTGCATCTGAAGTTGTGCTGGTGACTGGGGTGGGTGATGTGGAGGCTGAACAGAGATTAATTCAGAAGCTTGTTTTTTATTTAGTTCTTTGGCATCTAAATGGGTATCTTTGCTATTAACTGCTGGTAAGCTCATTGACTCTAACATCCCTTGTCCAGGACTATTAACATTTGTAGTAATACTATTTCCACCACTGATGGTACCACTTGGTTCTAACTTGGCAGCCCTTGCCTTTGTCTGGTGAAGCACAGACCTCATGTGGATCTCCAATGTAGAACTTTGGCTATAGGCAACATTACAAATGCTGCACTTGTAGGGTTTGTTATCTGTGCTGCTGTTGGTTTCTTGGGGAACAGGACTGGATGCTTCCTGTAAGACTTTTTTCAACTTATGTAAATGGGAAACTGAATTATAATGGACCAAAAGAATGTTCTTTTGTGTGAAAGATTCTTTACACACGGTACACTTATATGGGCGAGATGGGTCTAGAAATTTTTCCATTGTAAAATTTGGCCCTTTTCTAAAAGGTAAAGTCCGCTTTGGTTCTGAGCCCATGTCATCTGGAATTGAACTACTGTCACTTCCTACAGGGCTTGCTTTTCCCTCCTGGTCCATCTCATATTCTCTCTCTATCTCCTGTTCTAGAGCATGATCATCCTGTGCCATATTTTCATTTTCTGCCCATAGTTCACCATTGACTGGTAAAGATGCATACAATTGTTGAAGTTCACCTTCATTTAGTTCTGGGTGGCCTGCTTCCAAGTGTTTTTTTAAAGCCTGGAATGTACGGAAGCTACGCTGGCATAGACTACACATAGTTGCTGCCCGGATTGCATGATACTGGGAATGGATCTGAAGCTTCTGCATAGTCTTAAAAGCCAGGCTACAATGGTTACAGCGGTACTTATAAACATGACGATCTGAAACAGAGAGCTGTTGCCTTTTTTGCTGTTCATTTAATTGATCTTGCAGGGAGTCAGTGACCTTGACATCCTTACTGCCATTCTTATTCCATTCTAGCATATCTGTGGACTCCTTAGGTGGCTTCTGTTCTTCAACCTTAATTTCCATTCCAGTCTTTGATTCCTCAAGGCCTGGGATGTTTTTGTCATCTAAAGGACTTTCACCTGGGTAAAAGAAGCATAGAAAGGTCTTTCAGAAAAAGTGTACTAGGTGAAAAGTCTCTCTCTCTCTCTCTCTCTCTCTCTCTCTCTCTCTCACACACACACACACACACACACACACACACACATATTTTCTGGGGACAATGAGGGTATTTTAAATTTGAGAATAAGGTGTTAGTGCATTTGAAAGATTTTGTAATCCCAATGCTCTTGGGACTTTTTAGGCACTTCTACACTACTTTCTATTTGATTTGTCTCCTTGACTATATTATAAACTCCTCAAAAGCAAGGGCCATTTCTTACTCATTTTTGCATTTCTTCTGCCTGGCACAATGGCTGATCAAAAATATTTGTTGGGATGAGGACATGCAAAAAGAATGATAATGGCTGTTTATCAAGGGCTTTTAATTTGTAAAGCATTATTATATATCTATTATCCCATTTGAGCCACATCATAATTCTGTGAATGTACATCAAAATTATATCAAAATGAATAAATATAAAGTCATTTCAATATGGTAAAAGCCGAGTTCACCAAGAACAAAAGCAAGCCCTCTTTCACATTTTTGGATATAGTAGCACTCTAGAAATACGTTGGAAAACATGACTCTGTTGTTCAGTGACTTGTGTCTGATTCTTTGTATCCCCATGGATCATAAAGCATTTAAAACCAGGGGATTTTCTTGGCAAGGATACTGGAGTAGTTTGCCATTTTCTTCTCCTGTAGATCCAGAGGATTCTTTTGTCAGGCAGTCAATTACTCAGGGTCACACAACTAGAAAGTGTTTGAGGTTGAATTTGAACTCAAATCTTCCTGATTCCAGTGGTCTTAACCATTGAATCCTAGCTTCCTCAAAACATGATCCTAAGTAATACTTTTCTTCTTTTCTCCTTTACTTCTTTTATCTTTTAACAATAATATTTGTGCATTAAAAAAAAAAAAGGTTGGGAGAGCCTTTCTTTCCTGATTATATAGGTTTTATGAAGAGGCTTGCCTACCTGAATATTTCCCAGATCCTTCAGTTATAATGGTTGCAGGTGTATCACGCTCTGATTTCTCAGTGGTGGCTGTTGGCAGTAGCATACTATTGGGCATCATCACATCAGGGACAGGAACCTTTAGGAGTCAAAGTAACAGATAGTAAATTCACCAAAGAAATCATATTGCTTACAAATAAGCTATATCACATTGTCTTTTTTTTGGAAGCATACTTCTATTTCATGATTTTCTAAACAAAGTAAAATCATTTTACATACAAGTCTATTGCTTTCTTTTTCATATTTCAATCAATGCTGTGGAAATGCTGTATTAGTCTCTTTTTGTGTTCTGATTTTGATGAGCTTTATATACATATACATATATATATATATAAACATTTGTTTTTTCTTATATTGAAAGCAAAGACATTTTTAAAGTCATGTTGCCCAAGTTAGTCATTTGATTACACACTGTAAATGTAAACATAAATAAAAGATTACAAAGTACATATCAATTAATGAGTTATATCTTATCTCATGTGTATTTTTCCATCCAGGATTAAGAGATGGCTAACTGGTCCTGACTGTAACCTTTTAAGCACAATCTATAGTAGTTTTCAACAAATCAGAAGAAATTGCTTTTTAATTACAAATAAATATAAACTCCATAGCAATAGGTTTAGATAAATTTTGTCAAACATGCATCAATATTTTGTATTCTTACTGTCATAAGCAGCTTCTCCACACAATCAGGAGACACACTGTGCAAATGGGTCAGATGAAGCTGGAGATGCATTTTGTTGCTGAGGACGTCCTGGCAGAGGGGACAGCAGATGACAGGCTGCATTGAATGCTGTGACAGGACATGCATCTGGATACGATTTGGGTCCCTACTATTGTAGTTACAATAAGGACACTGATAGAACTGGAAAATATTGAATAGACATGGCAGCTATTAGTTCACATATTTTAGTGACTCAGTAATATTAGAAGTAATACCAATAATCAATTAAGACTTGCATTCTGCCAATCACAATGTTTACATACATTTCAACAGCATGGTACTTTAAATCTACCCAGACTGAAACAAAGAAAATGCCTTTTGTGGGGAAAAGTACATGTCTTCTACTACATAAATAACAAGTAATATTTGCAGGGCATTGGGAATTACTTCATTTACCTGCTCATGACAAAACTTATTGTCCTCAGCGGATTTTGATCTTTTGGCTGCACCATCATCTTCTTTTGCTTGTAAGAGTTGCTGTGTCCCTATTGCCACATTGGCTTTCAGCTCCTTTTCGGGTGTGGTTATTCCTGTTGCTAAAACACAATTTAACAACAACATAAAGAACACCAACAATATTAAAGTCTAAAAATATACAACGTTTACAAATAGTTTATGATTCTCTCTCTCTCTCTCTCTCTCTGTCTCTCTCTCTCTCTCTCTCTCTCTGTCTCTCTCTCTGTCTCTCTCTCTCTCTGTCCTGGTTATTTCCCACCAAAATAGACAAATTCTTTTAAATGTAAAATGCTGTTCTGAAAATGCAAGATCACACTTCCTTTTTGTCCACCAGCTAAGTGGACTCTATAAATACATTTAAAAATGTACTCCTGTCTCATGTTTAGATAACCTTAGGTTGCCTTGAAAGATTAATCAATAACATGCTCTCACCAGCATCCCAGTCAGAATTTCTATATTGCATTAAAACAAATCAACTTTCCACTCATAAATCCTTACTTCACAAAATAATTAATTTACTAATGTTTAATTACCTTCCTCTTTTCTAAAATGCCACGGCACTGAAATGATTGCAATATTCTGAGAAGCGCTGACTAGTCACAACTGCAAAGCTAAAGCATTTTTTAAGTGGTGAAATGTAGGATTTAAAAATTAACCATACATTACATATCTGCTGAGATTAGCAATTTGCTTTGGCTTTCAGTGTTTACTTTGTGTGTTTTACACATATTATTGGAGCCCAGATCCCAAGAATATAATTGTTTTCTGAAGATGATTCTAGTATTCAGTGTTAAATACTGTATTTTAAATTATGCCTGGATGAGCTCTGCAATGTGTCCAAGGCTTGGACACATCAAAGGAAAGAGTGCAATTCTAATTTCCCAGTCCAACAGAAAATTCTTTCCACCGTCAATTTGCCAGATAATCTCTTCTGCTAGGCTGGATATTACAACAGCATTGGGTAGGCATGTCACATACATCTCACGACAAACACAAAACCTCATTTACCAACCATTCCAATCTCATCATAGTGCGGCATCATCTGACCTTTTTTCTGCTGTTTATTATGAGTATTTCTAATTTTAACTTTCAATTTTCACCATCTTCCAGTCAATTTGCAACTAAATTATTTCCAGGGTGAGGACACTATCACTGGACAACTGGGTGCAAATACATCTTGAAATGCAATGAAGCTAAACCATTGATTGCTATCAGACCCAACGTAAATATATGGTCCAGGGGTAATCTGATTGTATGCTGTGCATGAAGATTTATCTTGATTTTTTTCAGTCCACATACGGTTCATATAAATGAACAAATTGCACCTCATTGCACAATAACCTAGTTTTAATTTAAAAATAAGGTCAGGGATGTTATGGAAACAAAGTAAAGATGAACAAAGAAAATGCATTTTTTTCTCTTATGGGGAAAAGTATAGGTTTTACATCACATAATGTAGAAATTTCAAATTCAAAAAGCTATGTTAAGTTAAAAGGAAATAAGAACAAAATGAATACAAATCTATATTACAGGAATAGTGAAAATTGGTGAAGTATTGGTATTTTTCCTCTTGGTTACTGATTTACATTGAAACAAAGTCCACTTTCCAACACAACTAAGCTGATTTGGATCTCCAGTATTAGAATCCCTAATATTGTTGTTATAATTATTATGAAACATCCTAAGGAATTTTGAGATTTTCCCCCATTTTTATAACCAATTTGTCAAATTTCTATTTTAATGAGATTACCACAAAATTTCACTATATTGATGAAGTTTTTTCTCCTAAACATCTGTTATTCAAAGATATTATACAAATATGAACCCTAATTTTGTATTTTCTTCTGGTACCAGTGACTATGCTATTCTTCCTCAGGACAGAATATAGCTTACATTGTTGTTTAAAGAGCCTTAAAGGGAAAAAAAAGGGTGGCAGAAACCATTGACAGATAATATTTATGAATATGTTACTTTAAAAGACTCAGAGAAATTGATTGGTTATAATTCATCTCTCCATCACCTTTACTTCCTGCTACCAAAGGTCTATAGATTGACCATTCTCATGTGTTTCAAAATTCCTCCATTTTAAAGATTATCCCATTTATTTCTTCTTTATAGTCATGCTGTATTCCTTTAGTGTTTTGGCTGAACATACAGCAGAAATGCATATCATCAAACTATCAGATTAGGTTCACTCATTCCTTGTGGCTGTTCAACATTTCACAAGAGTTGGGAGAGACTTTATATGACTTTGTTGCTTGTTTTGTTTATAAAGAACTGCAACCAGAATGAAACTTTTAGTTGAATCTACCTCTTTTACATGTGTGTAAACCTGACCTGAGCTCCATAGGAATGGTTTTTACATTATGGTATTATTGTTGTTGTTATCCTCCTCCTCATCACCATCACTCCTATTCTTTTCAACAATAATGATAGCAATGGCTTACATTTCTTTGACTTTGTAGGACAATAAAATAGCTTAAACATATTAATAAAACCTATTAAACATATTATGTACTTCAGCTACAATACTGTGAGATAGGTATGTCATTCTCATTATACCATTTTCTAGATGAAGATGTCTTCATGTATATATTCAACAATCAAGATCACACAGATAAATAGTTCTAGAGCCAGAATTTCTGCCTCCATGTTCAGAGTTCCTCCTTCTACACTATGCATCTATCTAATGACTCTATTTGTTTCTATTTAATAATGATTACCAATGGTTCATGCAATTGTTATATATTTCAAGAGTCAATTGCAAATCTGTATTTCACATAATTGATATACATATCTGAAAAATGTTCATATTTCAATCTATCTAAAACACATGGAAATATAATTGTTTTATTATTTTATGACACCTTTGTATAATATCAAAAATATAAATTAAATATAAAATAACTGATGCAATATCCTTTAAGCTATATAAAATTCTATCTTCACACTATGATCATGAAAGCCAGACTTTTCACATAGACCAGTTTTATATCATGAAAAACTTATAAAATGACTATCCTCTACACCCTTCATCTTGAACAGTTATACTGTTCGAAAGTAGACTGTGGAATAATGCATAATAATGTAGGGCCACTACTGGGAAGTGGGGAAAAAGCCATGTGAAGTACATGTTACATTGATAGGAGGTCATCAGTGTTATCTTCAAACACCACATTTTTTTTTTAATATTGGTTTATCAGTGACTTTGTAAGGCATTCACAGTCTACTTACTAAAAGGGCATGCAGTGGTGGTTAGAATATGATTAAGAAATTGTAGAAGGAATTTAGCACTTCATTATGGGTTCTTTTGCTCAGTGAGTCCCCTAAATATTTTATACTAATAATACAATAACTAAATCAAGGCAGATAGAGTAGGCCAGCTGTAATGTCCCCACCAGCTCCAAGCCCTATGATCCCATCACCTATGAGATTTGGGAAGACATTGATAAAATTTTATCATTGGGCACAATTTAGTTACACAACTTTTTACTTATCAGAAACCCTGGTGTTTGAGGGAATATTTTAAACTAGGATAATCTTATGTTTTAAAAATATCATGTGATTTTAGAAAAAAATATGCAATTCCATATGTTTATGGTAAAAAAAACCTAAGTGTAATTATAAATAAGCACTACAAAATAGACTAGTAAATGATTATCTGTCAGTTATGAGATTATTTAACTTGTATAAGATTACAAATATGAAAATGCCATAATTCATTGTGATTCAGATTCTGCCTCCCTAATAATTCTCCTAAAATACAGGTCTAAAATGGTTTATGTTCATAACAAGTGAGGAAAATCCAATAAAACACATGTACTAACAAAACAAACCTTGGAAAAAATAAACCCAAACACTAGGTTATTATTTATGAATCAATGTATTTGATAAAGTTTACATAATTTAAGACTTTAGATATAACAGAGGATGTTATTCTACTCCAAATAATTCTAAAATTATTATTACTGGTACAGTATTCTAATTAGACTAGAATGAAAGGATAATTTTAATTGCAATAATGAAGGTTAATTTCCATCTTTCCTCATGTTTACTACCTTATTAAAAACTGGTCCCCTTAGCCATGGCAGAGACATATTACATTTTCAATGCAAATGTATTAATCTGGATAAACTCCATATTAATTCTTGTACTGCATAGAGCTGTAATTTGGATTATAATTAATCTAAAGTGGCACTAGATTTAAATGACAATATAAATGAGGCATTAGGAAGCTTTTCTATTATGAATGAATATTCAACAAATATAACTTGCATATTGCCAAGTCTGGTTTTGGAAGCTCTAGCCCTTGAGATAAAGTAAAGAACACAGCACAAGAACTTACACAAACATACTGTTATGAAACATATGTTCATCTTTTGTATTTAATGAATTCTATGTGAAAGAGGGGACATGCTATTTTCCTGGCAATTTGCAAAAATGGAGATTGCTATGTTAGTTTTCTTGATATTTCTTTGCAAAGACATAGGACATCGAATTAAATAAAAAAGAAAAGCTTGATTGGCTGCAATTATACATACATGGTTATGCTCTTATTAGAAATATTTGCCAGGTAAAAATACATTCCATGGTAAGAGTTTTATATCTACACAGAGGCAATTTAGAAAGCAGAACACTTTGCTATAACTTCAGTTTAAGAGCTGTAACAAGGGCTCCAGTATGGGTAGTTGTCAGGTGCCAAGAACAATTATTTTGCATATCAGGGATTGCTCTCAGCTGATTTTTATTTTGAATCTACTTCTAGCCCTGCAGGTATGTGAAGATCAAACAATGGGCCCTATTCTCTGAAGTTCTTAAATTACTCTTATATTATTGTTAGGCACCTAGAGAGAACCAGGCCACTCTTCAGGGCTCTAGGACACCATTCCTCCTGCAGAGTACTGAATGATGCTTATGAGGGTGGATTCAGTCTGTCTTTATCATTGTATCCATGTGCAATTTTTTCCTCAGGTCTAGTCTCACTAGAAAACTCCTTTCTTGGACCTAAGCCAGTTTTCTCCTTTAAGTCACTAGTAGATAGTATCCAAAGTAATGTGAGCTATTGTAGTGTTATGTAGCCACTGAAAAAGTATTCAGAGATGGTGCTGTTAAAAGGCTAAGCAAGATAGTTGGTGGAGTCTATGTGGAATAAATGGTCAAATTCGAGTGGATCTCCTTTTTAGGACTCAGAGGGCCTGAGTTCAAATTTCCTCATGCAATTATTATTAATTAATCAGTCAATTATTATAAATTTTACCTGTATAGTCTAAATTAATTTCTCAGGATATGCTAAATCTTTGGTTCCCTTATGATCTCGCCACCTGAGGGAGTACATTCGTTGCATTCACATTGGAAAACAATAGCCACCTTTTCCAAGGATCATTTATTATATTGCCTTTAATATCTCATTAGGTATTTCAAAATCTCTACTAATAATGTGATCAAAAGCAAGACTTCTACTGTGTCACTTTTGAAAATTCATCAAACATTTTTGTTTTACTAGCATCCTTTAGATTAAAGCCAATAAGATCTAATTGAAGTTAGAATTACACACTATGTTATGTTCAGAAACAAATGTAAAACAAGCTTTCCTGAATGCTTTTGGCTTTGACAGGAAAGTCCATCAAGCAATTTTTGAAGTCTATCCCTAAAGTTAGATAATCATAGTCTGAATTACAAATAAGTGTTCATTTGGGTTTAAGTTGGCTTGTAGGTGAGACAATATTTTTTCTACAACTAAATGTCATTAGAGTGAATACAAGCTTCTTTATATATATATCTGTCAGTGGGATACAAGGAAAAGAGAAATGGCTATCTGGCACTATGAGGCTGGAATCCTTTTTAGTCTAGCTTCAAAGAAGCTAGAATAATGTGACTAGGTATAGCGTGCAGCCAAAGTAGTCAACGTAATAGTCATTGCAGCCATCGATCTCCATCTCTTCTATAAAAAAGCATGGACGAAGTTATATATTTGCCAAATCAAACAGAAAAAGCCTTACAGCAGATGCTGGCCCAGGCTTTGTTTGTGCACCAGTAAATGTCATGACATGAAGGGTTTGTTTTCAAAGACAGTAGCTTTCATTACTGGGATTTGTCTATTCAAGGAGATCAAAATTACCTAACTCCTAATCCGTTTTCAATGATATTTCCTCTTACTTAGGCTGAATCATCTGTAAACTTTTTCCACTGGATTTTAAGTATTTTGTTTGAAATGCCTCAAATAAGTGCCCCTGAAAAGGGCAAATTCTTGAGTGTAAGTTGTCAGACATAAAAGGAGAAAAAAACAACAACATATTCTTAGGGTTATGAGAGTGGAGGGGTATATGATTGTATGACAAAAATTCAAGTGGTATCTAATCCTATGCTTATGAAAAATTAATATGCCTTCAGAGGAATCACAAGTACAGCTAAGATTAATGAAAGGCGCTTAAAAAATTACAAGCACACAAACTGATTTGATTAAAAAATAATCTCACTGGTCGTCCTGTAATATTCTTCAACTTATCTGCATCTATTCTGTCAGATGGTTATGATTAAAAATAGGTCAATGGGAGGCTACTGATAGAAATCACATGCAAAATGCACATGCAATTAATAGTAGTGGGCCTGTCCAGACAGTTTAAAATGTAAAAGTATTTAATAAATCTAAAAGAACCGGAGAGGAAGAGAAGGGATGATACTGGGGGTGGGGTCTGAAAAATTCTAGCATCTTACCAGGATCGTGACTAGCTTTTTTGCCTTCACTGCTGTCTTTCTCACTTGTGTCTTTATCATCATCAGCAAGCACAGATGTGGATTTAATGGCAGCTTCTGGCTCTTCCCCTTGTTCTTCTGTCAAGAAAAGGGGGGAAAAATTATTGATACCTTAGGGACCAATTGACACCATTCCAGAGCCAGAGTATTCCACCAAACAAGAGAGACACATGTAAAGGTTTTTTGTTAACTTGGAATGATTTATAAGAATTCATATTCAACTAAGACGTTATAAGCATTTCTTAATTGAAGCATTATGAAATTGCCAATGTGAATTCATATCTAAAGCAATTCATTTTGTATTCATCGACTAGAAGTGATCTATAATTTTTAAGCTTGCAGAGAGACAAATAAAACACCAAATGTAAATAATATGTTTTATGTAAACAAAATGTAAAATATGTAAATAAGTAAATAAACCTGCAATTTAAAGCCATGAAAAGTAGGACCTTACTTGAATCCTTCTGACATAATATTCTCTGTCTGTTTTGGGAGCTCTTGAAGGTCAAGTCAAGTCCTAACAATGAATAAACTGCCACACCCCGAGTGCCCCTCTTCCATGAGGAGGGCCCCCTTCCCTTGATCATGGGTAGCCGGCAGGTAGGTGACAAGGGACAGAAACCTTGGGCTGGCCTGAAAGGCTGGCAATTCCCTTCTCTAGGGGGAGCTCTTCCTCGTAAGGGATGTAAGATGGTCCAGGGCTTCTGAGAGCACAGCGTCATCCACACCTCGCCTACGTGTTCACACCAGCTAGATTACATGGAAATCTTCACAGTAACTCAACCCTATTTAATTATTCTGTAAATCTTAGCTATGCTGCTGCTGCTGGTGGATTAATCTGTTTATGCAGTTAGCTTCTATGCTGGGGCTGTGTAGCACTAATCCGTGAAAGACCCACTGTTCTCTTTCATCCTGTGATCATTTGTCTCTCACTGTGCTGATGTCACATTTTAATGAATTTTTAGCAATCTGAGTAATGCCAGATAACCAGACTTGCAACTCCCCACAGCATGCCATGCTGTTTTCATTGCAGCACGAAAAATAAAAATCATATTTCCCCATTCAGGTAGGAATTACATAAATTAGGAGAAGAAGGTAAAATGGGATTTGAAGCACCAGGCTGCTCAATTTCATAAAATCTTTAATGACCATATAAATTAACCCTGGAAAGGCAAAAGGTCACAGACACACATTTGCATACACTCCTCTTATTTGCTTTTGATAAGCACAGCTTTTATGCAGAGAACATGATACAATTAACCCTTCAGTAACCAGACAAAATGCCCAGCTACCGACATTTTAAGTGTCAAGCATTAACTGAAAATTACACACTGCATAAAATTTTCATTGCAAATGCTATAGTGATTGAAAGGGGAAATCGTGGCCCTCTCCACACCCCATGTTTTATTAATAACATTCTGACAGCAGAATGAAATATCCTCTGTCATATGTAGCAGCTGAGCACAAAAAAATTGCTACTTAGTGCCTCACTTGCCAACCATGCCCTGCCCCTGAGTAAGCAGAACAACAATGGAGGAGAACCTTGCAGCCTCCACGAGCACATTTAAAAGCTATGTTTAAAAAAAAAAAGGAATTAAGAGAATTTTATTTTATTTTATTTTCATTTAGTGAATTTTAAATTAAATCGTTTGCTACAGCGGCGGACCCTTTTCAGAGAGTGTGTCACAGCTCGAGGGAGGGCCCATGTTTAGGGAGAAGTGTAGGCCCCAGGTTGGGTGGCCAGAGGCAAACCGAGGCCGATGCGTATACAGAAATTACTGGGAGAAGGGGGGGCTGGGAGTGAAGGCCTTCCTGTTTTAGGCCTGCTTTTTCCCCCTCAGTGATGATTGCTAATCAAACCCGGTAGGGTCCCTTGTCGCAGCTGGAAGGCAGGCCGTATTTGTAAGGGTGGCGGGGGAGCGCCGTTTGGGATGCTGTGTGCCTGTGATCATGACTGGATTGGGTTATGTTAATGCCAAGTGCACCCACGTGAGGCTCATATCCAGTGTCAGGCCCCGGGGCCTACCGCGGCCCATGGCCATTACTTCTCCACTCATCCACAGGGCCTTCTTGGAGTAGATTTACTGGGCTTTTTTTCCCCCAGGGCTGGAAAATAAAGTGTCAAAGGGCTACTGAGTGTCCTTATCTTGAGGGGACATAAAATTGTAAGGGCTATCACAGCACACAATAATAAAACATTGTGTGGCACCAGAAGAAAAAGAAAATTATGAAGCTATACTAAAAACAACCCTCCAAACTACAGTGTAATCTGGGTCTCATCAGGACATTTTTTTCTTTTTTCTTTCCTTTTTTTTTCTTGCAGGGTGCTCTCCTGTTTTCCTGGTATGTGCTTTAAGTGTGAGAGAAATTCCCAGACATGCTCTCCTATACATCATCGCCGTGTCTGACCTCAGCCTGACCCTGGCAACAGTTTGAGAAATCTGAATGCGAACAAAGACTCTGTGTCAGCAGCAGAGAGAGATTGTGGGATAGGCTTTCCCCATCAACTTAATCGCAAACAGCAGTTCTGAGGCCATAACTTTGCAGGACTCTTCCAAGCCACAAACACATAACCTTTGGAGGTGAAGCTGCCCCCCACCACAGCCCTCCTCACCCCTTCTGTGATTTTCCCCCAGTCCTCTGGTACTTCCTTTGATGTAGCCAGGCAATTAGCTCTAAAGTTCAAGCAAGGCAGGCTTGTTTTATGGTTTGGAAGGTGAGAGCTGTTTATTGCAGGTAGGCTCTTTGGGGCCATAAAACAGGGCAAATTTTTAATCGTGCAAAAAAATTAGACCTGCAACATACATCCCATAAAGACTATTATCATCGTTATGGAAAGATGAAACTGGCCATTTAGACTTTTGGGATTCTTCATACACACACTCATACATAAATATACCTATATACTTATACACATATTCATCTATCCAGACATGCTTTTATTACTCTAGTCAATAAATACCATATAAATATATATATATATGTATACCACATACATATCTCTGATACTAGAGAGAGGGTCAATAAAGACCAAATCTAAACATATGTTTAATATATAATTATATCTACATTTAAATATATATATATATATGCCTTGCTTCTCAAAAAGTATGATTAATAAAAAATCTATTGATAATTGTATTAATAAACATAAGAACCACTTTGGTAGTCTTATTTGGGATTATTATCTATTTAAAAATTAGAAATGGCTCACTTGTATTTTTTAGTCAACAAATACCAAATAGATAATAATCCCAAATGAGACTACCAATGAAGGTACTTAAGTTTACTAATACATTTATCAAAAGATATACTTTTCTGATGGACAAAGCAGATCTTATTTCATCTTTTTATCCTGTGTTAAATATATAGTGAGTGCTTATTGCTTCCCAAATTGAATTGAATTAACAAGCACAAAGAAAATACGTACACAGAATTTTGGGGAACATACTTGAATTCTATATTTCCATTTATAGTTTTGTTTATAAAAGCATCAAAGTTATCGTTTAAAAATAATAAACCATATACTTACAGGCTACACTTAGATTAAAAACAATTATTAAGGTTTATCAGTGCTTCATCAATAAATGATGAGAGAGAAACTTTCAGGTTAAAATAGAGAAGATAAAATATCAGAGTTTTTATGATGAGGAGAGAGCTAAAAAAATCACTCAGTAAAACAACAAAGCTTATGAAATTAAAATATAAAATTATTCTCATGAACTTCACAACTTCTTCATTACTATTTTTAAGGAAGAAAGTTTTAGCATGATTTATTCAAGTTTTCTAATTTAAAATCAGAGATGAATGGATATTCTTTATTGACTTATAATTTGAGGTCATTTATGCAAACCAAGAGTAGTACTTTGGACTTTTTCCCATTTTTTTCCTGGGCATTTAGACTCTCTTCCTTTTTTGATGATAAGCCTCTGATCTGAGTCTCAGCTGACTGTGACAGCTTGCCTCCTATTGCTTTAATATACAACTGGGTTTGGGCAGCATTAATCCCGAGTCTCCTAAGGAAAGCACTGTGAATTTTTTAAAGCCCATGGTGTGTACATTTGAAGAGGAAGCAGGGAACAGTAACTCATACCACTGAGGTCTTTTCTGAGGAAAATGGGAGAAAAGGGTTCTTATAGTTCTCCAAAAAGAGGATTAATTCAATATAGTAAAGTCTCTGATATAGAACATAGTTGGAAATGAATGGGCTGTTCTAGTTAACAGGCAGCTCTTTGCCATTGATGGACTACCAATGTTTTGTTTTTTTTTTTTTAAGTGAAAATATATTACTATATTGAACTTCAAAATGACCCTGGGCATCTTTTCAGAATTTGGCAATGTCCCAGAGTCATCATTATGCACTTCAGTTATCCCCTAAAAAATTAGATAATGAATGTGAAAGCACTTTGTAGAATTGTCAAAAGCTACACAAAAGTTATTTGTTAAGATTTTATGCTTAAATGTAGGTGGTATGGAAGAGTGGGTTGATACATATTTTCCAGACAGCTTTTAAAGACAAATCTCTGGTATCAGCTCATTTCCTTGCAGAAAAGTGTAGAAGCGCTGATTAGCAGAGATTTCTGGTTGATGTAACATCAGATAATCCAGATTTTTAGTCTAGTTGATTGTGCCAAATACAATTTTCTTCCTACTCTGCCAGCTACTTCCTTCTTAAACTTAAAAGAGAGACAGGACTGTAAGACACTATTAATATGTAAATCCAGGATCTACTTCCATTTGATTTTACCTTATACTGAAGTAACTCTTTGGTGAAGAGAGATTATTGACAATTACCTCATTTGAGGACCTTTGAAGGAAGATGAGAAACAATTTTGCAATAGACACATCTAAGACAGAGAAAGTATAAGATGTGTACCCAACAGCAAGGAAACATTTTGGCATCATTTCATATCATAATCTGATTCCAAAATTTGTTTCCTCCTTGTTAATCAGTCACCGGCAAGCAGATTCCCCCAAGAAACCTCTGGATAGGCTTATGATACCTTCTCTAGTTCCATAGAGACAGATACAAAGGGGGAAAAGTTTAGGAAAAGATTAATTTCATCTCTGACATCTCTTTAGAAAGGTCAGTTCTTGCCTTTATTTTCAGGGCATACTTTTATCTGCAAAAATATTGGAATCAAGGGGGTAGCTAGCTGACCCAATGGACAGAGATCCAGGCCTAGAGATTAGAGGTACTAGGTTCAAATCTGGCTTCAAAAACTCCTGGCTGAGTGATCCCTGTCCTAGTCACTCAACCCCAATTATCTAGCTTTCACCACTCTTGCACCTTAGAACTGAAACTTCATATTAATTCTAAGATGGTAGGTAAGAGTTTGATTTTTTTAAATATTGGAATCATTTTAAGAGTTAGAAAAGAGATAAATTTATTCCTACCTTTTTATTTTATAGATGAAAAATTAAGTATTTTGCCCCAAAAGTCATAGAATAAATAAGTGATATAATCTAAGCAAGATTTAAGTAAGAATTTAGGCAGTAAGAACTAGGACCTGGGCCCCCTGATTGCAAAGCCATTGCTGTTATCATTATACCATGTTGAATTGCAAGGATACTTTTATAGTTACAAATTTTTTTTCTAATCATTCTTCATACCAAATCATTATCATCCTGAATTTGTAAATCTAAAAAACAAGGCCATTTCAATATAGCAGAAACAAATAGGCAACATCATTGCCAAGGATGGATAAGCTTTCAGCTGATTTATTTGGCTATGCTATGGCAAAAATCACAGACACAGAATTTACAGACAAGTGGACAATAATCTGCAATATTACTAAGCTGTCTATTATTTCTAAAATCAATCTAACTCAATTCAAACATTTGTCAAGTACCTCCTATGTGTAAAGCACAGCATCAGGCTCAGGATACAAGGACAGAAACAAAACATTCTGCCTACTAGGAATTTATATTTTGTTGAGAGGACAGAGTATGCACACAAATACAAAATAATTTTAAGAAGAGAATGTTAATAGAAGCCCATCAAAATAAATTTCGATAACCTTTAAGAAAAAATTTAGAGTATAACAAGCTTTGGTGTTATCAATATGATACATAAGTAACTAATTTAATTTTTAAAATCCAGTCAAACTATTTAGGCAGCATGGTATAATAGATAGAACACAAGAAAGACCTGGGTTCAGAATCTGCTTCACACATTTACTAGTTATGAGTAAGGAGTTGTGCTCAGTAACCTTGAAGGTTGTTTTCACCATTGTAGAAGTATCTTATCCAGGAATTCTCTCTATTAGGAACAATTAATTCAGCACATTTTTGCTAATTCCTCATATACTTAGGAACTTTAGCAAGGGACAGGGATACAATACAATGATGATCTTTTGCCTGTCTGGATGGTGCTGGCAGTTTAAAGAAACACTGATAACTATAATACAAATAACAATGTGCTAAGTGCACAGCTAAGTCAGAAAATAGCATTTTGTCATTTCTCTTAAAAATGTTACACAGTCATATTATGTATTTAATTTTCATTTTCATATATTCATACAAGTGATTTGACTAGTGTCAGCTAGTACAATCATCCCCTGGAAAAATAAATCTATTCAAGAGCACCTGATTTACTACAACTGTGAAGGTATTTTGGGGAGAAAACATAACAACAAACTCAGTCCCACCCCAAGGATCTGTTCAAAACATGAACTGGCCAAAGGCAATGCGTACCTGCAGTTGGTCTCAAGTGCTGCTCTGTTAGATCATCTTCACAGACTCGGGCTCCCAAAGAGGCAGTTTCTGGGGAGGAAGGACATCATAATCAATCAGCAACTTCATTTCCACATTTCCTCCACTGCTAAGTCATAACCAAAAGAGCCATTTTTGAGGATTTCAGCACTGAAAAGACTTCTAGGAAAGTACCATCAGTCAATCAACAAACATTTATTAAGCTTACTATGGACCAGACACTGTACTAACCATTATGGTGCAGACTATTAAAACTCTAAAATTCTTGCCTCAAGGTGAGCTTGTTGAGTGATAATTTCAGACTCTCTAGGCCACATAACAAAACAAAAATAAATATATTGTTTGGACTAAATAAGGCCACAGATGAGGCTCTCTTTGATTTTTAGGTTGGGTTTAAAAAAAATTAGCATTCCAGCTATCAGATGAAGTCCTTAGAAAGGCCAGAATCATTTATAGATCTCATGTGAGGTTTTGGAAGACACTGGTAATGGTAGTGGGACTGATTACAGGTTAGAGGGATATGGGCTAAAAATGAAATTGTCATAATTTATTCTTTTTCTATTTTGCCAAGTTCCCAATAGGCACTCCACACAAGTTAGTTAATGTAAGGGGTCAGAGCTAAGCACCAAGAACTTGGGATGGAAACCTTCTAAGGAGGGGGTAGAGATCAGGGTCAAGGATGAAATAATTAACAAACCTAGTCCAAGCATGAAGTCAGGCTCTGAATTAGTTGCCAAACCCAAATTATCCAAAAATGTGATTACAAATTGGAAAGAGTATCAAACCAAGATAGGCATGTTCTAGGGAGGCAAGTATTGGGACAACACTGTCAGCCTGATGTTGGGACCACAAATGTCCCTAGACTTTTTTTTCTCCCCACCGGAAAAAGTGACCATTTAACCTATCACCACTAAAGCTCTTCTAAATTCAGGCTTCACTATAAGTTTCATTGAGTACAATGAAAATATGTTCTAATTAATTACTTTTGCATCTGAGGATTAAGGCAACTACAAAATAGTGAGTTGAAAGGTATATATGTCACAATTATAGACCAAATGCTGGTTAATTAACACAGCATGGAAGGATGATTATGATATACATGAATTATGTTTCTGTTTATATTTTTATTCCCAAAACTAATTGTTTATTTAATTAAGTTGTGCCTTGAGTTTAGGTCATTAGTACATAAAAGCTGTTTGTATTACATGAGTATTACATTTCAGAGTCAAGTCAGTATCATCAAATAGTTTCATGTGGTAATGATTCTGATCAAGGCTGAAGGTTTTAATTAAACAAGTAACCTTCAAAACAGGGGGTACACAAAGGCACATTTATTTAATTTACTAATTGTTCTTCCTGCTGTGAACATTAGCTTTTGGACTTTAGTTGTAGCATGCCTACAGACACTTAAATACATATACAGTTTTAAGAAAGAAAGAGCAACAAATAAAGATTAAATATAACAAATTCTCCCCTCAAATATTTCTTTATTCCTAGTTCTTCATGTGTAATAATTTTGAACTAATCATTAAATAAGGAATCATTAATTCATCACTATAGAATATGACCCCTGGAATAATTGCTAGATCACATCACAAAGAGGGAGAGCTATTCAATTCTAAGGAAAGAACGAAAATAGTTAACAGAGAGTTGGAACCCAAGGTCAAAATGCAAGTAGAAGTTGTTTAGTCCAACTCTTTTACTTCAGAGATGAGAAAATGAATGTTAAATGACTTGTCCAAGGTCACACAGATAGCAAGAATAAAAGTTAGATTTTTAACTTAAGCTATGACTATGAAATCAGTGCTCTTCCTATTATACCACGTGATCTGGAAAATAAGTAGGGAGATAAAACACTATATCACCTAGCTGATCTGTATCCATTCAAATCACCAGGCAGAGTTGGACTTCATCATTAAGGTCCTGAAAGCTGGGAATACTAAGATTTTAAGATACTAAGATGCATTCATTAGGCTCTGAAAGATACTGAAAAACAAACAGAGATGTGCTCCAGGACTGAAGAATGTTGTCTCTGTTTTCAAAAAGAGAGAAGAAAATGGGGCTTAACTCCAGAGATCAATGAGAATGTCTGATTTTTTAAAAAAATTCTAGAAATATTATTAATGAGCACCTAAAAAGGAAGCATTGATCACATGCAATCTGCATAGCTTTATCAAGAATAATTCATGACATATTGCCTTTATTTGACTAATTCTAGTGCCTTCTTTCTATTACTTCCCATTTATCTGGTATATAGCTTGCTTTGTATGTGTCTATGAATGTGTATATACATTTGTAGATTGTCAGAACCTTTGGGAACTTGTACTCTGTGTAAGGCATAGCCTTCAAGAACCAATTTGTTGCTATTCTTCAGTCCTTATCAGCCATGTTTGACTCTTTGTGACTCCATCTGGGGTTTTCTTGGCAGAGATACTGGAATGGTTTGCCTTTTCCTGGCTCATTTTAACAGATGAGTCAACTGAGGCAAACAAGGTTAAATGTCTTGCCCAAGGTTACACAGCTAATAAGTGTCTGAGGTCAAATTTAAACTCAGGTCTTCCTAATTCAGGCCTGGCATTCTGTCTGCTGTGCCACGTAGCTTACTATGTGCACAGCACTGGGCTAAGCGCTGACACAAATCGAAAAGTAAGAAGGTCCCTGCTTTCAAGGAGCTCACCTTCTAAAGGGAGAGACAATACCTAAAACAGGAGGTTTCAGCTGAAAATCAGAGAGAACGGCCCAGTGGTCCTTAGGGCATAAAGGCAAAGCAAATGGTAGTCGATCTTGGGTATCATGTCTATTAAGAAAATGATACCTATTAAACCCTTTGACAGTGCCAAGGATTTTGGTGGTGATAAAGGGAAATGAGCAAGAATGTGGACACATAATAGAAAAGATGAGAAACATCCTGATATGGAATTTGGAATCAGAGGTCTCAGCTCAAATCCCAGATTTATATTTTTTAAAACCCTTACCTCTTATACTAAGTACTTATTCTAAGACAGAAAAGCAGTAAGGGATAGGCAAAGGGGGTAAAGTGATTTACTCAGAGTCACACATCTAGGAAGTGTCTGAGGCCAGACTTGAACTCAGGACTTTATGTCTCCAGGCCTGGCTCTCTGAGATCCATTGTGGTACCTCACTGCCCCTCCAGATTTACTTCTAATGTCAAGCAAAACTTTATGGGTCTCAAGCTCCTAATCTGAGAAATGGAGATAGCAACATGTACTATTGATTGCACAGTCATTGTAAGATTTAAGTGAAATAACATGTAAAAGCAGTTCAAAATATTATGATATGAATTAAATTAATATGGGGGGGTTACTTAAGGTTTTTTTGTTTTTCCTAAGACAGCAAAAATTTTCCTGGTTCCACATAGATGTTATGAACAGCTTTTTTAAGCCACAAGTAATATAAAAAAGACAAAGACAAAAAAGAGTCACTGAACTTCCAAAAACACATTAGATATAATCTTAATGACTGTTTCCCAATTAGGTGGACAGAACTCTGTAAACTATGGTATAATTCCATCAGCTATGGAACACTGATTCGGAATAATGGTTTCAGAAAAGCATGTAATTCAGTCTTCTACATTATTCCTCCTTTAAAATGCTCTAGTTCTAAATATTTAAAGAAAGTAGCTTTTAAGTAGTCATATACACAGATTAATCTAAGCTACACACATTTGGGTACCAAATGTAGTGCTTACAATATATTTTCCCAAAATAATTGGAATTTAGTAGTGACTTTTAAGAAAACCAACTTTTTCTTTCTGTCTTACAATTAATGCATCAGTTCCAAGGCAAAAGAGCAATAAAGGCTAAGCAGTTGGGGCTAAATGACTTGACCAGGGTCACATAGCTAGGAAGTGTCTGAGGCCAGATCTGAGCCCAGGACTTCTTGTCTCCATTTCTGGCTCTCTATCCTATAAGTCACCTGTGGCTAGCCTTAGTAGTTACTTCTTGATAAAAGAATCATAAATCTAACTTCCATGAAATTCATTTGTTACTTGACAGGTTACTCTTTTCTTCATTCATTGTACATTAAAACTAGATCCTTTTTAGTTAACGATATGCAAAACACTGAAATTACCTTAGCTTATCCTATATTTTGATCTACTGGCTAATAATATAAATGCAAAGAGAGGGCTGATTGCATAAAATGTTCAAAAACTAGAAAGGATCCAGTGCATATGGGAAGATAAGGGACAAGATGTGGATGAACCAAGTCTGTGCTTCATTAGAGAAAGTTTCACCCATTGACTAACTCCTCACAAGTCACTCTCCATTTGTACTTCATTTCTAAGTTCATAAGAAAACTCGTAAGTTTGAACTTCTTTTTGTTTATCTTTTTACTGATTTGGCCAATATTCTGTTAATGATCTGGTTCCTAGTCCTAATTCGGCAAGTTGGTTAAAATGGCAAAAGAGAAATAAATTTCATATCTAAAATTCATAACTATCTCCAAACTTTTTAAACTGACAACGTTCTACTAGTTTTCAAGACTCCCTCTGCTAACTCTCCCAGACTGACACCTTGTCACACTTACCCTCTAATTCATACCTGTGATCAATTCTCTTCCCTATACCTCTCCCCCAAAGTGTCAGAATTTCTCCATGAATATTTGAGGATTCAAAAGGGGAGGAAGGAAAGAAGCTGTGAAAAATAAGGCCACTTTAGGGAGCTACCCCCTGGGGGGATTCTCTTGGGTAGGTCCAACTTAATGACTTCCCAGGCCCAAAATATCTTCCCCTCCCCATCCAGACAGTATTCAATTCACTTCATTTTGTTGTAGGAATGCTCTACTGAGGAGCCTGGCTTCTTTTTTTTTCCTCATGTTAAATAAAATTGATCATCTCTCCCTTCTACTGCCTCTTCCCAATAGAAATATATATAATAAAATATATATAGGTACACACACTATGTACATACACATATATATCTATACAAATATATAGATGTGTAGATATATACACATATATAGATATATATGCATATATACACATTATAGACTCTTTTTGATGTTTATTTTTTACTTTTATAAAATAACTGTGATATGAAAACATAATAACAACTTTTAAATAAAAATTTAATTTGGTTTACTAGGCAGTTATCTTGAGGAAACTCAGGGCAAAGAGAAGCAATAATTCCAGGAGTCATTGAAGTAGAGAAAGGGAAGGAGGCAGTTTCAAAGATCAATTTGCTTATTTCAAAATTTTGTTAACTGTGCCTATGTTGGTTAAAAGGAGAGCTTTCCACTGTACTTCCTCTTCGTCATCTTCCACCTTCGCTTTTTCCTCTGCCTCCTCACCCCTAATCCTAGGATTTAAGTGATAATCTTTTATTAGCTATAGAGTGGAACCCCCCAAGAAGGATCTTTTTTCCTCCAGAAACTTCTTTAAAAACTATATATTTTTCATCCATTAAAGGCGAAGAAGTGAATAGAATAAATACCTTAATAAGATCCTTTTCTAGGCCTGAGTTTCTATGAATTTAGTATCTTTTAGTAATCACGTCCAAATCAGAGCATAGTTGCATGTGGCATTATGCTCTAAGGTTGCATTACAACTTGGTTATGGACAATTCTGATATCACCAAGTTTTGGGCACTTTAGTTATGTTGAAAGACCTCTTATTACTGTAGGATCCCCTAATAGATTTCAAAGTAATATTTTCGAAGTTCTCTGTTGTTGTTCTTATTCATCATAGGTAATACCAAGAGAAATGTTTTTTATATGTATAAATTTCTTTGAAAATGCCAATATAGAAACCTTCCATATTGTTTATTTTTCCATGACAATAGCTACTTAGACTACTGGAAAAGATCACTTTCTCTGTCACAGACAAGGCATCAGCACTGGTGAGGGTGATATAATGTATTTGGAGGATTAATCAGAAGCAATATCTAATCATGATTACCTCTTTGCAGTTTTAGGAGTTTGGGGAAGATACTTCTGTCAACTGGTATCCACCACTATAAAGGATCTTATTAGAAGAGAACCTACCCCCAAACCACACTAAGTTGCCCTTTTTATTTTTTCCTCTACCTGTAAAGTCCTTCTACCCTGCCTTTCCAAAGGCTCTAAGATCCAACTCAAATCCTACATCTTTCACATAAACCTCATCCAAATGATTACAGTTCACACTGACTTCTCCCTTCTCTGACATGTTGAGTGTAATAACATTGATAACTCACATGTATATGGGTTTTATGCTTTACAAAGAACTTTCTTCATAACAACTCTACATCTTAGACCAAGTTTTATTATACCCATTTTACAGATGAGAAAACTGAGATTTAAGAGATTATTCTAATGACATACTAGAGATATACTGATGGCCCCACTGCTAAGATATAGTTAAGTTAGGCCAAGAACCCAGGTAATTTGATTTCAAGACCAGTGCTTTTATAATATATGGATAGCAAGTTCATAAAATCATGGAATAATATTTCTTTTTCATCTACGCACAGCACCTACCACATGTAATAGGTGTTCAAGAAATATTAAAGGAGAATTATCAAGATTCAATATCTCTTGCTATATAAGTGGTATCTTTTCCAATTAAATTACATGTAATATTTCAGTCATGCAAATGAAAAAGCTTGAAACTCATTTAGTATTCTGATGAAACTATGGTTTGAAACTCAAACTGGTTACAAGTATATTTTCTGACTTTTCCCCACTACTATTCTAAAACGTGATATTTCCTAGCTGTGTGACCTCTGACAAGTCACTTAACCTCTGATTATCTGACAAAAGGATCTGTGTAAGAAAATGGCTAATCACTTCATGTATCCTTGCCAAAAAAAAAAACCCATGGATAGCTATGGTCCATGGGGTCACAGAGTTGGACACAACTAAACAACTGTACAAGAACATTCTAAATACTACTACTTAAAAAAGCAAGAAGCTGTCAAATGTCCTTATTACCTTTCTAGGTCACCATCTGCTATAAAATTTGAGGACAACTCACAACTGAACTCTCTTTTGAATATTTTTTCAAACACTAATACAAAACTGAATAGTAATGAATTTTTGATCATCAATTATCCAAATTACAAAATATCTGAGATTATGAATAAACAGAATCTGTGGAGAATTGGTAATCTCTGTGCAACTTCTAAATCTTGCCTTTCTCTCTTGGTGGTTTTTGCTTATTCACTTTGTAGGAGGAATCTATTCCACATAAAGAAAGAGTTTTATCTTCCAGGACTAGCTTTGTCTTTCATTAATTCTCATAATCATTTATCTGTCTATACAAAGCCATCCATGTGGTTCTTCCTGAAGCTGTTCCTTTAACCTTCATGATATTGCACTTTCTTGATGACTACTGCTTTTCCTTATCCTTTTTGTATCTTCTAGTTTCATAAGTAGGTTGTATTGCATCAATTTTTTTTCTTTCAACTTGTTAATTCCTCTTGTCCAACCTTTGGCCAACATTGACACAACTTTGAGTATTATCCTATGAGATTAATTTCTCAATTGATGTCCTTGACATCTAATCTCTCTCTTGAACTTGAGGACCACATTTCCCATTGCTTGTTGGACAGCTCAACCTGAGTTTTCTGTTAACACAATTATCTTCAAATTACTGAAATCATCATTTCTCTCCCAAACTTGCCTTTTCTTTTAAAATATCCCTTTCTTTTGCTATCTCTACCATTCATCTTAAAGTGTCTGCAAAATGAAGCATTTGGAGAAAACTGGACATTAAGGAATTGATTATTCATAAACAACATCAGAAGACCACTGGTACCTGAGTGTGAAGCTTGATCTCTTGAAAAGTTTTGAGATCAAATTTTTTTGTCTGATCTGATTCAAATAAATCACATATTCCCTAGTCTTTACATATGTTACTTATATACATAAACATAGGGCAACCTGTACTTTTTTGCTTTTACTTTTAGGCCCATTGGTTCTAACATGCAACAAGTGTTTGGGGTTCTGTACCTGTCTATTGAAAAATAAAATGTTTCACTTCTATGGATCATACTCATGTTCTCACATAACCCCTCAAGTTAAGGTTATCTTCTCTTCTTACCTTCATTGCCATCACCCTCACCCTTTGCCCTGTATAGTCATACATTTTGTTGAGTGGAACAATCTTAACTCTGCATTCTTCCTTAAATCCTATCTTTTCGACCCCCCAGTTAAGACCTTCATTTCTTATTACCAAGACTAATGAAGACATCTTCTACACTACTCTCGTTGATTCCGAATCTGATCCATTTTAGACACTGCTGGCAAAGCCTTTTTCCAAATGCAGAAATGACCATGCAGCTTAGAAACTTTTAATGTCTTTCTCTTACCTCCAGGTTGCTGTCTCATCTTCCTCAATAGTTTAACTAGCTGGCACTTAGTCTTCCTTTCTTCATTATCCTTGGCCATCTTGCTTAAAGATATCAATGTTCACATTGATGATCCCTTTAATAACTTCTTAATTCCTTGAAATCCTCAAACTCAATGCCTCTTTTCTTTAAAATATTAAATAGTTTGTTTATGTATGCTTTAATTTCTTTATATATATGCATGTATATATGTATACATACATATATCTCAGGAAAGCATTTTCTTCCTCAAATGATATTCCTTATATCAAACAAAAATGAGGGGAAAAGGCTCAGCAAAGCTAACCAACATATCAACCAAGATGGAAATTATATTTCAGTGTTCTATATCCATGGCTCCTCATTTCTGCAAAGCAGGCATATGTTCATAGTTTTCTTTTAAGGGCAAATTAAATAACTTCCTTCTTTATCATACTTCATTCAATAAAATACCAGCATGGCCTCCCATCAGATTTCACCATCTCTTGAAATGTGAACCATCTTCAACATTTCTCTCTTCTCTCACACAAACTCCTTCCTCTTGCCAGCTTCTCCATTCAGATCAGCTGGTCTCCTACTTCATTCAACCTTCTGATTAAGCCTCCGGTGTCCTCCTTTAGTCCTCATTCTCACTGATAGTTAGGTATTTTTTTTTTCTGTAATAGTGGACCCCTTTTAGACTTTGGCAAATTTTAGAATGGAAAGGGTACTTAACAGATTAAAATATAAAGTTGAAGCCCATTCATCCATGGAATGGTTCACTGTATATCTTGAAAGTACAAATAAGTAATAATTAATATCACAATAAATTAATATATTTATAATAATATAATTAATAAATATAACAATAAGAGACAACAAATAAGTTCATTTGTCTATAGAAAATGGCATAGACTATGACTGCATGGAAGTTGCCATCAAAGTTGCTTGGAACATAACAGAGACAACAAAGATTCCTTAGGCACAGGCTGCCTTTATAACTTTTCCCCACCCAATTATTTGCATGAATACCTTATCTAGCATGCTGTAGGTGTTTTATAATACCTCCTGATTGACTGATAGACTTACAGAAAAGACTCAGAGTTTTAAAAACTAGGGAACTCTGAACTCTAGAGCTGTGTGGTATGGTCAAGAGTGGACAATTGGCAACAGCCTTGTTAAGGCCCATCCTGAAGAGATAAACAGGTTAGGAAATGTAGTAGTCACCATAAGTTAGGGTGAGGTTTCTCATCAAGAGCACCCAACCAAGAGCTGCCCAAAGTAGGCTAATCATTAAGGTGTAAATTTTATTGGATTTTCTATATCCTGTTTTTCCAGGGCAATCTTCATAAAGAGACCCCTGAGGAAGCAGAAATGGAGTTGTTATCATCCTAAAAGAAGGCTCACTATTCTTTCTGAGAGAGCACAAGAGGACCTCAGCTAAAGATTTCAGGTGGGTAAGAAGCTGGAGGATGTAGAGGCTATAACTCTCCAGTGAGGAGCAAGCAGAATGGCATCTCAGCACAGACACCAGGCCCAGCAGGGAGCACTGTGGGAAAACATCATAAGAACCGGGAATGTGAGTTGCTTCTCTACACCCTTGATCTCATCCTCTCTGACAACCTTATAGGACCTTGGGCCAACAGTGGTCACAACCTCTCCAGAATTTTCTATTTTGTCTTCTCCACTAATTGTGAATTTTCTATTTTGTCTTCTCCACTAATTCTTTCCCATGTGTCTACAAATAACCTTGTCCTAGGAGAGCCTTCCTTTGACCTTTCCATGCCTATGCCATACTTCTACTGTCTCCTCTGTTTCTTACCTTTTACTATTAAACTTTTTGAAAGATGTTTCCTATTTCTCATAACTTTTATGTTGTTTATTAACTCACTTCTTAAACTCTTGCAATCTGTTTTCTGTTCCATAAAAGCCACCACTGTTCTCTTAATCACTAAATACATTGCCCACCCACTTTGATGCTTTTCACATAGATATTTATTCTCTCTCATATTCTGAGATTGTACATTCTTGTTTTCCTCCTACCTTTTAAGCCTCTCCATGTTTTTCACTGGATCCTCACTAGTTTTCTGACCCTCTAGTATAGTTAATATAGTTTAATGTAGACCTTTAATAGTGTTCCTTAAATCTCAATTTGTCCCCATTTTCTCTGCATATTCTTTCTTGACAATCTCATTCTCTCCTACTATTTCTATAACCGTATCCATGTAGAAAAATCCCAAATCTGGATTAGCAGCCCTGGCCTCCCATCCAAGCTTCATACCTACATCTAAAACTGTCTCTATTCAGCCTAGTTCTAATCCATTCCTCATTAGTGGTCCCTTATTGTGGACAGCTAAGTACCCCAGTGGATAGAGTGCTGAACCTAAAGTCAGGAAGACTCATCTTTGTGAGTTCAAATGTGGCCACAAAACACTTATAGCTGTGTGACCCTGGGCCAATCATTTAACTCTCTTTGCCTCATCAGTAAAATGAGCCAGAGAAATAATAGTAAACCACTCCAGTATCTCTTCCATGAAAACCTCAAGTTGGGGTCTCAAAGAGTTACACACAGCTGAAGGACAACAATAACAATAACGATTATAAACTGAGTAGTTCAAACTCCTTTGGGCTAGTATTCAAGGCCCTCTGGAATGTACCCTCATATTACTTTAAAATTGTTTTTCTCAAAGTATAAATTTAAAAATCAACAAATGCATTCAAACACAAAGAAAAGGAGGGGAATAAAGATGATTGTGTATAAAATCAGACTCTATTTGTTTTACAAGTTAGTAAGGCATTTGGGGAGTTTTTCCTGAGTCTTCTGGATTTCTTTTTGTTTTGCTTCTATACTTTCTAATAAATACATGTGTGTATAATATATATACATGTATACATATATATCATCTCATATTAAATATATAGCTTTTATTTTTCTTTCCTTTTTTGCATATCTATCACTTCCCATTCATTCATCCTCCACTTCTTTCAAAAAATAGTCTTTTGTAACATTTAAGTAGTCAAGCAAAACAAACAACACATCAACTATGCCTAAAATTGTATGTTTCCTTCCACCAACATCCCTTTCCAGTTTTATTTATTTCATCTTACCTCACTCTACACTCTAGCCCAGCTGGTCTAGTCTCACAATGTTCCCTGCACCTGGAGTATCTTCCCTTTCTTCTTTTGCCTATTGCATTCCCACATATCTCTTAAAGTAGAACTTGAATATTACCTTCTCCAAGAACTGGACCCCACACCTTGACACTGCCATCCACACAAACCTTAGACCTCCCAGATTAGCACTTGGTTTGGGAACTGACACATTTGCCATGCCCTGCAGTTCTCTTCCTTCCTTCCACTAGTCTCTAAGCTCAGGATACTGTGTTGGTGATCTCTCCCTGTGTCTAACATAATGGCTTGCAGGATGAATCAGTATTTATTGAATGAATATGAATGACTATTTGAAACTCCTTAATTAGACATTCAATGACCTTTGCAATCTGACTGTAACCTCTGCTTCCCTAATCTGTCCCCTTTTATGTACTCTGTCAAAGTTTTGTTGGAGTCAGTTCAAACTGGTGTGCAAGAACCAATTGTTCACTTTTTATCCTGAGCATTTACACCTTGATAGTTGGTAAACACTAAATCAAGACTTGATTTGTTGTTGTGTTGATTGTCTAGACTTAGGAATGTGATGGAGAAAGTGTTTACAAGGCTGACTAAAACTTAAGTTTATTTTTCTTAGGAGAGCTAGTTGTTAAAGCATTTACCAGCCCATTGCTATCAGTAAGTGCCACAGTCAAACCAAAAAGCCCACTATTGGGTCATTCTCTCCTTGCCCTTTTGTATCTCAATTTAATACCATTTCCTATTCCCTAAATTCTCTTCTCCTCCTCCCCTCCTGTACTTATACAAATCATTCCCATCCTTTAAAGTCTAGCTTAAATGCCTCTTCTTCCAGGATGTCTTCCCTGTGAAGCAAACTCTCCTTCTGCATTCATATGACACTTTCCTTGTAATTCTTTTAACACAGTTTGCTTTGTAGTTTATTTATTTGTATATGTCTTTCATCTCCCCTACTTGATAGAAAACTCCTTAAGAGCAGGAACTTGGAGGTATGCATTTAAAAAAATCTTCCACAAAACCTAGTAAGGTAACTTCAATATAACAGACATTCAATAAATGATAATTGCATATGTACAGGTATATATGCATGCATGCATGAATGAATGAAAGAATGAATGAACAAATTAATGTGCCACAAATAAGTATTCAATTTTTATTACTGTTGTTATTTATGCTATTAAAATGCAATATTATCTTGGATGGCCTATTTAAACCCTAGATGTATGCTGGGGCTACTGATACTAACTCATTTTTCTCAAATAATTTGTAGACAGCACAAATCATCTTAAATTTTTTCATTTTATTTAATAATCTTCCTTACAGAAATGCTATCTTACACAATTCTGCACACACTTCTGGTACATTTCCTGGTTCCAGGTTTTGTCTCTAGTTTGATTAAAAAAACAACCAGGGACAAATCTTGACTCTAATCCTGATTTCAATATAGTATTGATTTAAATAAAGATGCAATATTGTTCAACTTTGAAACCACCTATATTAATTTTCACTGACCAACATGTTGCCCAATTACCTAGGTGCAAAGTACTTGTAGGACTCTTCACATTCTTCTGTTAACATTGACCACCAAAGATTTTCATTTGTTGGCACATTTTGTGGTCTCTTCCAGGTTACTCATAAATATACAACACGCCACTGGTCTACACACTGATCCCTGCTCTATCCACTATTAACCTCTCTTCATGCTGAGAACTGGCCATTTATTTCTACCCTCTGCTTCCTATCTCATAACTAGTTTTTAATCCATGACAGACCCTTACCTTCCACCCCATGGTTACCAAGTTTTCTTAATAGCCTCTTATGGAGGCTTTGTCAAAGGCCTTTTGAAATTATAAATAAAGGCTGTCTACTGATTCTTCTTTATCCACTGTTTCCTTAACTCTTTCAAAGATTTCTCATGGAGGCATAATTTGCCATCAGTGAAGTTGTATTGGTTTGTCTCAATCAGGTATACCTTTTGGTACTAACATGTTAAGTTAGCTTTGCTGAAATGTTTTTATATGATATGTCACATCTGTTTTTAACTCACTGGGTTAGGGTTATCTTTAAGTCCTTCTATAATGACAGGTACATTCTACTGTGACTTGTAAAAGTGCTACTTTTAAATGACTACTAGTCATTATAGAGCTGAATCATACAATTACTTTTCTTTTTAATTTTAGCAAAATTCAATGATAGTATGGTTGCCAAAGTTTTAATGCAATTATATTCAGTGACTTGGTTCTTTGTTTTTCTTCCTTCCTCCCTCTTTCCATTCCTCCCTCCCTCTTTCTAATCCTTCCTTCTTTACTTCTTTCCTTCCTTCTTCCTTCCTTCCTTCCTTCCTTCCTTCCTTCCTTCCTTCCTTCCTTCCTTCCTTCCTTCCTTCCTTCCTTCCTTCCTCATTCTCTTTCTTCCTTCCTTCCTTCTTTTCTTTTTTTTTCTTTCCTTCTTGGCAAAAGTTTACCCTTGGTGAAGTAACTTTGGGGACTTCTGCTGATTTATTTCCATTCATCTTTATCAGTGAAATTGTTTATTTTCCGTTTTGTTCCCAAGAAACTTTGAAGAAACAACCTCTTTAATGAGTCAAAAGAAATTGTTTAACTATGTTTCTATTTCCTAAACACAGTTAACAATATAGAGAGGTGAAAGAGAAAGAGAAAATAAATCTTTCTTCTATCTTTTCAAAATTGTTTCCTTTAGACACAGCTACCTAGCCATTAGCAGCCAATGTAGGAAGGACACCTGATTAGGTGAAATGCTGGTAGATGTTGTTGTGGATTTGAATGTAAATCCCAGTAGCAGCTGTATGCTAGAGAAATCCTAGGAGAGGGTACACCCTCAGTTTTTACTACTTATTTGAGGTGACCCAGGGACCCAGATTCTCTGTAGTAGTTCATAAGTCAGTGATCTCAGTACAAGAAGAGAATACTAGCAACCTACTCATTTTTTGTTTTTGTTTTTTAATCATGTTTGAATTATCCTCCTACACCCACTGAAGCATCCCCTCAGAACAGAAGAGTAGCCTGGCTGGCCCAGGACTCTGATCATCACTGCCCAGATTTATCAGTGATGACAATACACAGTTGCTGATGCCCATACATCACCAAGAGATACGGATACCACAAGTACTTTTGGCTACTGCTCCCAGAGGATTTGTGACCGGTGGTACAAGCACGTGGAAATAAAGGAGGAATGCCCAGCTCATACAACTAGTACTGCTCTACTCCCTCCAAGTGCTGCTCCCTGGCTCTTGCTCTTTATGCTGACCTCCCAAAGCTCATTCTATAAGAGTGAACAAGCCAGTCTCAGTACAGTAGAAGTGAAAGCTGAATACTGTGGAACTGTGGAAAGGTGGCAGTATTTTATATCAGGAGACTTGGGTTTAAGTTCCAGTTTAGCCACTCAATTGTCTCTGTGATCTTGTATAAGTACCTTAATGACTCCATGCCTCCGTTTCCCCATCTACAAAAATGAAACAGGTGGAGCCTGTGACCTCTAAGTTTCCTTCCAGCTCTAAATATTCTAGGACCTTTTCATTCATCTGCAGAATGGAAATCAGACAAGTGAAATACTAAGAACTATTCTCTTTTCATCTTGACAATTCAGTTCTTCTGTTCACCCTACGATTTGTACTAATAATGGTGAAGGTTCTGCACTGCACATCTATGTTTTGTATCTGTGCTGATGATTAGGAGTATATACTTGCAAATCAGAAGCAGGGCTGTGCTCTATGGCCAGGGTGCTGACTGCACACCACAGGAGAATACAAATCTTTATTAACATAGTACTCTAAACAACCAAACAAAGCAACCCTAGAGAAAAGACCTACATAGCAGAGGATAATATCCCTAGTAGGATTTAAGATTTTTCTAGAGTCTTTTTAATTGATCACTTTGCTTGCTAGTAACCTAATGAGCTCAGGGTTTCATATTTTAAAATTATTATATTCGAAGGGTAAAGATTTAGCAAGATAGCTTTAGTTACCTTCCATAATTTTTATAGTTTGGAGGAGAGAGTAGGAGCATGTGTAGAAATGTGGAAGAATTAAACACATTCTCCTTAATACAAATAGAGGTGACATGAAGCCATCTACCTCTGCTTAAGGAGAATATACACTTTGTTGAGAAATAACAAGAGGAAAGGCAAAGTAAGATTCTTTTCTCTCACACTTGTTTGTTTGTTTTTGTTTTGAGGTTGGATTTGTTAGCTTACCTCAGAGGGCTCCAAGTACAATAACTATTCATGGGTCTGTTGCCATTGCTGATTGGCATAGACATTTTGACCACATCTTTTCCTCACCTGGGCTAGTTTGTTCCTCTCTGGGCAGCCTGATGGCCTTCCCACAAAGGCTCACCAAAATGGTGACAAAGTGCCAACTTCCATTTGGTTTTGGCTTTATTATGGCTCAAAACTCCCCAGCTAGAGCAATCCACCAATTTCAGCTTCCCTGAATAGCAAGAATTATCATAGGCCTACCCCCATCACTTTGCCCACATAACTCTCCCATACTTTTGGTAATTAATGTAGTTAGTACTTTCCTGGCCAAATAATCAGGCTGATTATTTTTAATATTTTTCTTTTGGATATGACTAAGGCAATCTTTAATTTTAAATCTATCTAATATAAGAAATTTCCCTTAATTTCTGTCTTGGGGAAAGAATTCTGGGATTTGTATCAGAAATACTTGGGTTCAAATTTCATCTCTGACATTTATTTGTTATATGACAATGGGCAAACCACTTAGGCTTTTAGTTTGTAAAATTGGGATATTGAGACCTATAGTACCAATCTTATAGGGTTATTGTGAAAATCAAATGAGATAATATCTAGGGTCTACCAAAAGTATCAAGGTAGTTTTAAACTTCAGTACTTTTATACTACTTAAGATTTAATAGTTTAAATTATTTTTTAAACTGTAATAGTTAAAGCTATTTAAGTTTTAATAACTTAAATACTAAAACTTTTGGGACACCCATTAATGAAGAAGGTTTTCTTTGCAAACTTTAAAGTTTTATATAAATAATATATCATTATTGTTATTGTTGAAATATCAATCTGTACTGTTTCCCTTATAGTTGCTTTAGCATTTTTTTTTACTTTGGATTAAATATTCATTTAATGAATGCCTAATTTTAATTTAAAAATTTTACTTTCCTTTGTTTTGAAGAAAATTTCTCAGTGGGCCCTGCTGTTCAATTATCTACAATAAGTATTCATACTTTGAAATTCCTATTATGGAAACAGCACTGGCACTTGGAATGATTTCCTTTTGATGATGCTAAATTAGATGATATAATCAGTATTACTCAGTGGGACTAATTCAATTCATATACCAATGCCTATGAGCTAAAAAGAAATACACTAAATCAATAAGAGTCTCCAAAACGAGTTGTTCCAAAAGGCACATTTTTATGCCATTAGAAAAACAAATATACAGGTCCTTACCGAGGATAATATTTTTGTCAGATATTATTAGAAAACTAAAATTCTATTTGTTATCTCTATTCTTTCCATTTAATCTGTCATATTTTCACAAATATCACACATATGTATATAAATTTTTCGCTGATAAGGAAACCATGGATGTAAACTAATCAAGCCAGTATTAGGACGTCTGCTATTTAGAATTCAGTGATGAATCACTAACTATCTTTCTCCAGAGAAGAGATATTCTGATTCACCCAAAAGTTAGATATATATCAAAATTTGCTAGTACAAAAATAAATAAATGAATAAAATTTATCATAATTTTTCCTAAAAAGATAATTAACTGTCTGGTCTATTGGTTTTTCTAAGGAAGAATGTGACAGATATTTGATTAATTTTTTTCATTTATTCAAAGTAAAAACAGATAGATACAAGTATCATCATAAATGATTGAATGCAGTTATTTTTTATAATAATTCAAAATTTTAAACTTAACTTAAATTTGCTAGTCATTAGAGGAGAATTGTTCCTATCCAGAAACAGCAATGAAGGAAAAAAGACATCTTCTCCTACTATTCCTCACTGTAAAATGTGAAATTACAAAAGCTCTTTGAAACTCTTATTATCAAAAAAGGGGGGGGGTGAATCTTATAAGATTCTCTCAAAGACTTTATATAGATAAGAATCAATAAACCAAAAGAGAATGGGTTAATGGGTTTCAATACAGAAATAATTTGAATGGGAAAGGCAGCTAAAGATGAGATCTTTTAAAATTTGTCAATTTTTGCTTCAATAAAGTATTATGTTTAGTATATACAACAATCATATTTACATCTTACAGTAAAATTTTTCTATTACACTCCCATCCTATTTGAGAAGTGGGGTTTCTCTCTGAGAATAGAACATCAGAAAAGTTCTGAGGCATGAAAGATACTTTACCTCTATCTCACAGGCAAGCAGATTATTTTTCTTGATATTTCTTGAGTTTGAATTGGTTATTGAGTTACTGTATGGCGAACTGGATGTTTCAATAAAGCTATAATTATAATCCAATAGACCTTTCTTCCCTTCTACAAAATGAGGAGTGCGGAGAAAGTTTAATCAGATTTTCCTCTCTCAGAAGCTTTCTTCTGATAGAATATGGAAAGTCTTTATGAATGACCTTTTGATTTTTTTTATATTTTAACTATACTGTCTATGATATTCAGGCAGAAACTACAGGTCTCTATTAATTCATATGCTCTCAAGTTTCAGTCTACATTCATCTATTTACTTTTTTAATCTTTCTTACCATAAGGGATTCTAATAAGAAACATTTTTACAATCATGTGGTTTCTTTTAATTTGTATATTACTGCTATTATTCCATAATTTGTCATTTTTATCTTATTGAAATAATTGAAAGACATTCTATTGTTCCTCTTACACTGTCATTATTTTGAATATTTCTAAATATTATATAGGACATCTTCTTTAAATATTAGGAATACTGATGTTTTTAAGGATAAGGAAGATAATCAAATTTCCCATAGTATATAAAAGACTTTAGTTTCTCTTTAAATATGACATATTATATCCTTTAATCCTATAATTCTTTTATTTCTAATGTCAATTTCAACATGTATTTTAATCACATCCACCTTCAGATAAGCAACACAAAATGTAAACCAAACCCTATTTCGTAGATTGAGAGCTTACATTCACAAATTGATGCACAACCTGATAATATTCATGATATTACATAATTGTATCTCATGACTACAAAACTCCATTCCCCTTCTTTGGCTAATTAATATCACTTCTTAATTATCCTCACACTTTATGAATATTTAATTCTGACTAAATTAAATAAACTAAAGTCAAACAAATCAGTAAATCAATTCATGGCTGTGACCTTTTATACTTTAATCTTTTGTTCAGATCTGTTATTTTGATTTCACTTTTCATATTTTACTCTTATGGATGCTTTACAAATTGTGACATCTCAAGAATAGTACTCGATTCTTAATTCAATATGTTTTGTGATTTTATTTTTCAATTCTAAGCACATTTTAAGCATCTTGCAATTTACATAAAGGTAGGCTATGTGCAGAGAAGCAAAGTATGTTTTTCTTCAAGCAACCAAGGTTAAATTCAATTGGGGATTTCAAGTTCTCCCAGTCTCAGACTGCTTATGGACAAAGGCTACAATAACAAAGGAGGTTGGATTCTAAAGGGTGCATTGGTGGTTCAGCTTCATTTTAGGCTCTGATTACATTTAAACTGTATTAGTACACCCATTCAATTATAGGATATCCATGTCATCCAAATAAACTACATGTCTTAATACTGCATTACAGTAATATTCTATATTCTTCATTAAAATGGAATTTACCTCAAGCACACTGATTTGGTATTCAGCTTCTCAGTAGTCAAACTTAACCCTTCAAAATTAACCAACTATAGCTATTAGTAAGTATCACAGAATTATAGCTCAAATAGACTTTAGAGATTGGGGTGTATGGGGTGCTCAGAGAGGAGTAATATCTTTGGTATGGAGGGCTTGTCGTGCCCTCCTAGGGCAGCTCTCCAGCCTCTGACCCTCACCTGACACCCAGCTCTCACTTGTGGCTCCCAGTAGCTGCTAGCATGTGGCAGCGGCCACACCCCGGGCAACAGCTTTGACAGGCTGGCTAAACCTTGTGAGGGTAGCCATCGGGTCATCACCGACCCCTGGTGAACCAGGGCTTTGCTCACCCAGCATGTGAAGACTGCTTCGGAGGAACAGGCGGAAGAAACCAATAAGAAGGTTCAACGACTGAGATGGCGATACAGCAAGGCACTGTGGAGTGCTTAGGGCGTGTTGGAGCACAAAAGACAACACGGCCATCCATTGCAGCCGAGGAAGTCTCCAGGTGTAACAACTTTTCATGCCAATGGACCCAGGCTTCCCACGCCAAGAGAGTGGGACTGTCTCTGTGCATCGACTTTTCCACTTAAATCTTCATGCACAAGTGTCTTTGTGCACAAAAACGCACAAAGACAATCGTCATCCTTGGTTACCGAGCTACTACTACCAAGACTTTAGAGACTATCTACAAGTGGGGTATCTACTTGAACCCAACCAAGCATTCATTTTACAACATCCCCAACCAAGGACAATCCAGCTTTTGCTGGTCCCAAGTGAGCTGCAGCCCAATCTACTTTTCAAAAACTCTTATCCAAAGGAAATTTTTTCAAATCAGTTCTGTAATTTCCATCTATTGATTCTTTTTTTGTTCTCTGGAGTCAAAGAGAACAAATCTAATCTCTCGTATAAAGGATAGCCCTTCAAACACTGAGAAAGAGCTATCTGGTCTTCTGTTTTCTACATCACTTCTCCTCATTGACTCTTCTATGACACAATCCTGAGGCACTTCACCATACTAGATGGTCTCCTATTTTGCCAACTAGTATTATTCCTAAAATGCATAACTTAGAACTAAACTATATGCTATCTGATTCAGACAGAGTATAGTAGCAGAGTACAAATATTAGTTCCTCTTATCTAACTATAAGGCATCTCAAAAAGCAGTGAAAGACTATTAGCTTTTTGAGGTTACCATTTATCAGTCTGATATTCTATACTGAGCTTATAGTTCATGAAATTTCCCTGATACTTTTCAGAAAAACTGCTTTCTATTGTCCATTTTATACTTGTGAATTTGGATTTTTGAACCCAAATATAGGACTGTGCATTTGTCCCTACTAAGGTTTAATCTTAATAAAGGCACATTGTAAGTACTAATAAATGTCTTTTTTCCTGTCCCCCACTTATGTATTAGTACACAAACACATGTGTGAATATGTATGTATTTACCATAAGATGATAATTCACAAATCAGAGTAGACCAGGCAAGTCTATTATATAATCTAATTTCTTTCATTTGTTTTACAGGAACAAAAACCTTGAATTCTACTACAGTATTGGTATCTCTCAATAGTTACTTCTAAATTATTTATAGTAATAATCAGGAGAAAAATTCTACACCTAACACATACTACCTAATAAGGAAATAAATGTCAACAATTAATACCAACATTTCAAATTATTTTGAAAAGATGGACATTCTTAGAATGGCATCTTGAAAAAAAAACCTATTTTTGAGTTTGACATATACACATCCAACTAATAGATCAATTATATTAAAAGTGAGTGATTTTTAGAAATTGTTATCTATTACAAAAATCATGAGTGAACTCATTCTCTCATAGTGTATGACAGAGAGTATAAAAACATTTCAGGGTCTGAATACAACAGTTTATGTGGCAGGGTATGTATTATTACTAAAGTAAGGGCCATAGGAAGAAAAATGAAACCATCTAGAAATACCACTAAAGTCAGTTGTCAAAATACCACAATTAGAGAAACAGCTTGAGAAAAACTTTTAAGAACTGTAGAAAGACAATAAAAGACTCCATGAACAACAAACTGGGATACAGAGTAGAAAATCAGAACTGCATATCACCCAATTAAAGGCAGCAAGAAGAAAGTTGCAAAACAGAACCCAGGAAACAAATCTGTATGAGAAATGGAAATTCCTAATTAGCAATCACAGAAAAAAAAAAAGAGTACTGGATCTGGAATTGGCTGACCTTGACTTTTAACCCATGCTCTGCCAAGTAATAATTATGTGAGACCTTGGACAAGTCATTTGCCGCCTTCTGCCCTTTACTTTTCTCATCCTTAAATTAAGGGGCTTTGAATAGATTACTGCTAAGGTCACTTCAAGCTCTAAATCCATGATCCTATGATTTGATGAACAATTTGTAAAATCCAAAAGTGTTTTGACATCTACAATGCCTCTTTTAATTACATGAAGTCTTTAATTTGATTGCACATTCATAGGTTAGCCAAGTGCTGGCAAAATAGAAATTAAATCCAGCTAGGGTATTTAGTTATATATTTGCCAACATATAAACTAGAGCCAATGCTAGGGTATTTGATATCCACATAGAAAACAAGTCTCCTTTTAAAAGATTATGTCACTGACACCGTAGCATTAAGAACAATTGATGGAAAATGAGGAATCTTCCTTTGGAAAAGTTTAAGCCTACCATGGTTCTTCTGTCTAGCCTTAGCTCCATTAGCATCACTCCTGAATAAACAGAGTGTGTCTTTCAAGTCAGAGAGAGAAATGTTCCAAAACATTATTTTAATCACTTGATGTACATGGATGACATCAAGTTATATGGCTACATTTAAAAGCACATTAAGCTGCTGTTTTATGTCATTGAAACTTTTCCCAATAATATCAAAATGTCTTTTGGATTTGATAAGTGTAAAATCCTTAACATGTGCCAAGGAAGAATACAGAATGAAGACTTTGAGTCTGAATACTGAAATCAAATTGAAATAATTGATGAAGGCACTAAATGCTTTGATATTCTCTGGTCAGGACACAGTGAGCATAAAGCTATCAAGGAGAAAACTTGAGCCTGTGAGATTGACTGGAACCTAAACTTAAAACTCAATAGGAAGAATACATTTAGAGCATATAACACCTACGCAATGCCAGTTAAAAAACAAAAAATTAAAAATAATCTTACCTTTTGTCTTAGAATCAATACATTGTATTGGTTCCAAGGCAGAAGAGTGGTCAAAGATGGGCAATGGAGGGGTAAATAACTTGGCCAGGGTCACAGAGCTGAGAAGTGGTTGAGGTCCCATCTCCCATCTCTAGACCTGGCTCTCAGTCCACTGAGCTACCCAGCTGCCTCATCACAATGCCAGTTTTAATGCATACTTTTAGCAAAGTAAAATGGGCAATGGGTCTTAAAGTTATCCAGACAAAAACCTATATGATGTTAATAAAAATAAAAACAAACCAACCCAGAGCTCATGACTGAATAACAAATAGAGAAAAATGAACATTTCACCAAAAAAATCAGGAAGAGAATCACTAGATATGAGATACATGACAGTTTTTTTAAATCTCAGAAATACTTTTGAAATAAACAAATCTTGCCACATCAAGTAATAGAAAGTGAAGACTAACACTAGGAATACTCCACTGCATTGGTGCAATATAACTAAACTATATATATATATATATATATATATATATATATATGCATATATATATATATATATATATAAAACTAAGGCTAGAGACTAATAATTGGCTAAGATCAAAGAGTGAAATCAAGAGACAGTCCAGGTAGCATCCACATGAACTCACCCAACAAAATGTTGACAAGTAAGTGTTGAAACAAATGGCTGAGTCCTGCAGATTTGTTTGTTGAAAGTGGCTTATGATAGCAGTTGAAGATTAGATCCTTGCCACCAGATATTACAGAAAGGTTATTTTGAAGAAGCCTGGACTTACAGATCAATGAAAATTATGAAAGGGAGTGATGAAAACAGTATTACGTATCACTGCAGGTTACGAACATTTAGCATTTTCTGAGTAGTTAGAAATCCATAATCAAATGGCCAGAATGATATACTTGATATTCTTTTTAAATTGACAGCTATCAAAACCCTGAACTATAAATACGACCCCCCAAATATCCTTGAGATTCAGCAAATAAACTGTACTAGAAGTGGAGCATCATTATAGACAGAACTCTTACCCACAACTGCCCAGAATTAACATTGAACCCAAATTTTCAGAATAAGATTTTAATGCATGTCACCCTATCAAACATGCAGCATTTCTAAACTACACAGAGTAAAAACTGTCCAAATATGGAGACACAATGGAAGATATTAAAACCATGTAGGAACAGAAAAAGGGACATGCCATCTCTGTTGACCAGTCCATCTGGTTGGTGTAGTCTCAAAGAGCAGGTCAGTGAGTTTAAGGAAGACTCTCTTTAAAGCTTGACTCTCGATAGTTGTATTCAATTTGAGTTCACCTGCAGCATAGTTCACAAACTATTAAATATAAAGGAAAACTATGAGGATAGACTTGTCCTCAGACCATTCCCATATAAATACTATTTAAAAAGAGGAGAATGAGATAATAATAATGCATTTATATGATAGTTTAAAGTTTGCAAAAACACTTTATATATGCTAATTCATTTGATCTTCATAACAATTCTGGGGAAAAAAGATGTGACTCTCTCCGTATTTCAGATAGGGAAACTGCTCCTTAGGGAGGCTGTTACTGGTTGAGGGTCACAATGCCTATGTATTTGGACCATGATTCAAACTTGGGTTTTTCAAATTCAAATTCAAATTCAAAAAACAACCACTATTCCATGGAAGTGAAGGATAATGAAAGATACAACATAAGTAAACACCAGAGAAAATCTTCCATATCTTATTTTAACTAAAGCTTTGAATCTTATTCTGCACCAAATAAACCATCTTCTACATCTGCCATTTAATATCCAAACTGGTGAGTCCTATGAGTATAAACAGATTTCTTAATAGTCTCCCCCTTTACTCTTATTTCCAATGATTTATATTTACATTTTTAGAATTACCCTTTTAAGGGCAATTGGGTCTTTTTTGGTATTTTTTTTCTTTACAATTCTTGCGATTTAATCAGTGAAGAAAGTTCTTGCTGAGAAATTTCCTCTTTTGAAGCAGAATGGCCCTTTCTCTTTAACTTATGATCTTAGAGAGTTGTTTTGGCCTAACATGGAACTGATCCATGTTACATACAGGCTTGACTTGAACCCAGGTCTTCTTGATTCCATGGCCACTGCTCTATCTAATATACCATGTTGCATCTCCAGATTTCAAATTATATCATAAAGAAGTAATCATCAAAACCACTTATTACTGATTAAACAATAGAAAAGTTGATTAGTTGAACAGACAAGGTAAACAAAATGCAGGACTAACAGAAAATTCAAGTAAACAAATCAGAAAAAAAACAACAATAGGAAAACTGAAAAGAAAGTAGTTTGGCAGAAATTGGGCTCAGATAAGTTTTATGCCATATAGTACAATAAATCTCATACACATAAATATTTTAAATTTAAAAGTTCACATTATTGAAAAATAGAAGAAAAAGACTGGAAGGAGCTACTTGCATAATTATGGCTTAAGAGAGAATTTTTAAACAAACAAGGGATAGAGATCATAAAAAATAAAACAGTTTTATTACATAAAATCAAAGTGCTTTGCAGGAAAAAATCAGTGAAGCTAATAAACTTCAATAAGGAGAGAAGTTGTTGATTGGGACAAAAATTGTCTCATCAAATATTTTTGACAAAGGCCTTATAAATAAGTTAGATAGGGAATTGTTACAAATAGATAATAACAAGAGCTATTATTCCTTAATAGAAAAATGGTCAAAGAATATTAACAGGCAGTTTTCAAAAGAAAGAACACAAACTATCACTATATGAAAGAATGCTCCAAATTGCTAGTAATAAAAGAATATCTCTGAGGTTTCAACTCTTATCATCAGATTGGCAAATATTGTAAAAGATTAAAAAATGATTACTTAGCATGCTACTAGCACTGTCTTTCTAAGCTTTGTGTTATTTGTATAATTTTGACAAACATGCCATATGCTTTTTTTTAAGTCACTGATAAAAGCATATTAATATTAGGCCAGTTTGAAATAAAAATTTACTAGTAATCATTTAATGAAGTTTATTTTACGTGCATAAATATCCTCTAGGAGAGTCTCCAAGGCTTCATCATGATGGGCACAGTGACTCTAGGTTCTGAAAAGCTATGCTAGTCATTCTGTCAAGCTAAAAAGGCTTTGAGCTCATCAATGGACTGTGTCTGTCATCCAAAGATCAGCCTTACAAAGCTCAGAGAAGATGGTTGTAAGAAGCTTGACCATCAGATAATGAACACTTAGAAGCATCTCATGAAGACTGTCTTCTAAAGGATGCAGTCATTCTAAAATGCTTCAGTGACGAAGAGTGAGCACTATGATGAAATCACAGAAAACTTACAATTATCTAGTAGTCTAGGGTTTGCAAAGCATTTCATATACATTAACTCTTTTGATATTCACATGGAATTCCACAATAGGTTTTGGGACACTGTTTGCTTTGGAGTTTCTAAACTGCTTGGGATAGTATAAAGTGTGAATTGAGAGGAAACAAAGACCTATGTTAGAATCCAGGTGTTATCATTTTACTACCTGTCTGACATTAAGCAGGTCACTTAAACATTCGAGGTCTTAGTTAAGAGAGTTGGACAAGATGACTTCTATGTTCCTTCTAGCTATAAGTCTGTGGGTCTATGAAGAATTCTGTGAATTGGGTATAACAAGTCTATCTCCATTTTACAGAAGAAGCTCAAAAACAAAAATGTAACAGAAGTAAAACAAACCAAAAAGTCAACTAATCAGGCTGCCTCCTCTGAAATACTGAAGTGGTAAACTTATATGAATAACATTTTTCCCCATGGGGAGGGTATCTATTTTGTAAATCATCCATGGCAAAAACAAACAAACATTTCTGTGACATATACTAATAGCCAACATCTGGAGCAGGAGTTCTTAAACTTAATTAAATCACAGACCTCTTTGGAAATTTGGTGAAACATATGGACTCTTTCTCAAAACAATATTTTTAAATGCATAAGATAAAAAATTAGGATTACACAGGAAGCCAGTCATATTGATTATTAAAATACATAAAAAACAACAAATTCAAAGTATTAGGTTGAGAATGTCTATTGCTTAGCATCACTCATAGAATAAGCAGGAAAGATCTGTATTCCCTTTGCTGACTATTATGAAGATGGTGCAGTAATACGCTAGTTATACATATATGCTCAACTTTAGCATACGAATCCAAAGGAGGATAACTAAGGTCATTATCTAAGAAGCAGCAAAATTCAGAGAACATTCATTTAATTGCTTAGAATCACCATGACTTTAAAGAGAATATCCTAGCTTTTCTGGGATATGATCCTGCTCTTTGGAGGTAGGAGAAATCCAGCACATAGCAGAAGTGACTTGGCAGGGGAGAATGTTTAACTCATCTCCATTAACAGCTAGTATAGCGGTTTACTAAGTCTTAATATTTTATTTGCTCTTTGGCATATATATATAACTGAGGGAAAAAAGAATGTATGAAAAGTTATGAGAAGATATTTATTCCTTCCTTGCCATGGAAGTGAGTAAAAAGTGAAGGAAATGAATAAAAACTGTACTTTTGCATTGAACTATATTTTTAACCTCAGTCAATAAATATTTAAGAAGTTATCAATAACTATATAGTTACAACTGCTCCCAATAGGCAAAAAGGTACAGAGGTCTAGGCAGTGACAACACACCACACTCCCACCCCACCCAAGACTTTCACTCCAGCCTAGGAAAATCCAGCCAGTATCATCCCTGTGACCATCGTTTTCCCTTAGATCCTGATGAAGACAGTCCAGGGGCCCAAACCAAGAACCTTGGGGGTAGCATTATTTTTAGCCCAGTGAGCCCTCAGATAGCATCATAGGAAGTGAGCCCTGAGGAGAAAGGTTTTGCCACTCACATTCTTGATACTGTCAAATAGTTCAACATTAGAAACTGATATGATTTTTTAAGTGAAAATGATATTAAAGAAGTATTAACATCCACTTTCCCACTACACCCTAAGGACCATGGGGATCTTCTTTCTGACTTGTAGCTGCAACCTTCCACATATGTTGTCTCTCCCATTCGAATATGAGCTTCTTGGGAGTAGGTACTATCTTGCCTTACTATTTATAACTCCAGCACTTTGCATATGAAATGCTTAATATGCCTTCTTCATTCATTTATTCATTTTACATTAAAATAATTTAAAAGGAATTTATGATTCAGAATTCTATATCTAGTACTTCAAAATATAGACAGTTCAGTGGATTACATAATCAGACAAGCAAAATAATTTAATACATCCTAATATAAAAAAAGAAAAAAGATCAAAGGTCTGTTGTCTCTTTATAAAAAATATATACTAAATATTATTACTATTTGGTGACTAATAAGAGGGATTTTTAAAAGGAGGCATTCATATAAAAGATTAGAATATGATCAGTAGTCCTCTCTACTTTTAGAACCTAGGTTGTATATTTTACTGCAGATAATACCATAAAAGTAACTCTTTTTAAAAAATGAAATATTTGGCAGAACATTTTAAATGCCCAAAGACATTTTGAGGTTGTATTTTAGAAAGATAAAAATAAAAACAAATTCTGCATTTTGTTTGATCTTCCCTAGATTGATTACAAAATTCACATTCTGTACAAAGAATATTATATATACATTACAAGCCTGTGTTACACAATAAGGCTTCTCAGAAAGACTAGAGAAAGAAATTTACAGTAATGTCATTCTTTTCACATGTAAGAAAGAAATTCACATCCATTATAAAAGACACTCTGACCACCCCTTGAAGTTAATTCATGATAATAACTAATCTAAAGAATCTTATAATTTAAAAGCTCTGAGATTGCTATCACGGCAAACCTTCCTTGTCTGAATCAAACATAAAAAATTCAATTCTGCCATGAATTACCCTGACCCAAGATTGTGTCCTCAAAAATACAACAGTATTAAGTCATAGGAGGAAAATTGCCTTAACAAATGTGAACAATTTAGCAAAATATGTCCTTATAATGTAAAATATGAATAGGTCAGAAATGAAGATCATGTAGTATTACACAGAGATAGATGGTCAAACTCTGAGTCAAGGCACCCTAGCTTCGTGAATGAATATTATGCAGGATGTGGAGTCAGGAAGATTTGAATCCTGTCATACTGTTACTATGTGAACAACATGGGACAAGTCACCTGATATCCTTTTGTCTTGGTTTCTTTATCTGTAAATGAGAGACGATAATAGCACCTACCTCTTGGGGTTGCTGTGAGGATCAAATGAGATATTATATAAATATATATGTGTGTGTATTATAGATTTTTAAATTAATATCTAATACCCTAAGAATTATATTTGAGATTTATTAATAATAAAACTTGAAGCAAGGGAAGAAAAACCTCAGTAAAGAAAACCCACTTTCCCAGTAGGAAAAAAGAGAACGAGAGGGAGGAGTTACCAAAACTTACACTAGTGAACACACAATGTGGTGGAGAAGGGAATGGGATGCTATGAGGTGAAAAAGAATTCTGGGAGATGGAGTCCAAAGGTACAAGATTTTCCAATTACACATTATGTGTATATATATATGTATATATATATATATAATTCATATTAGATCAAGGAAATGTCATAGATATATTAAACCTGGATATTAACAATACTTTTAAATGACTCTTCCTTATGAACCAGACAGAGAAATATGGGTTTTTTGATAGATCAATTGATAGAATCAGAACTTATCAAATGTGCCTATTTCACTGTGGCAGGAGAGTCTCTATTGGCATGTTGTATGGCTCTACTGTTTTCAATATATTTTTCAATGGCTTGGATGACAACATACATGATAAACTTATCAAAATTTCAGATAACAAAGATCTGAGATGGGTGGCTAATACAATGCAAAGACTCAGGAATAATAGATTGCATATAAGAATATGTTTCTTTTTTTTGTTGTCATGATTCTGATAGATCTATGATTTCATTGGCAAATGAAACTCCTAGGGAGGAAATTCCTTCTACCAGGGCAAAAGAGTGACTATTGTGCCACCTGAAGCCTTTGGGAGTTGCCTTGGGCACTGAGACAGTCCAGGCACCCTGCCTCCCCCACATACACCCTTCTCCTTCTACTTCACAGGACTTAAACCTTGATCTTCTTGACTTTTAAGGACTTCACTTTATCCACACTGCCATACTGCCTCTCAAGATAGGGGACAAATATGTGCTTAAGGAAGCATGGCTTAAGGAGAGCATAAAGCAGTAACAAATGAAAATTGAATGTTTGAGTTGACTGAAAGCTCAAGAAGAGCTAACAAAGGGATGTGACTGCCAAAAAAGTTAATGAAACTATGTTTTGCTGTGTTTCTATTATATCAGCTCTGTGGAGGGGCACTGGGAGATACACAGGAATTTCAATATAACCATTTTTTTTTTAAAGAGAGAATGCAAAAAAGTTAGTGAAATCTTAGTCAGTAGAAGCTCAGTGTCCAGAAGGGTAGTCCTCTATTCCATCCTGGTTAGGTCACATCTAGGATATTATGTTCAGTTGTATATTTCCCATTAGAAGAAGGCATGAATATATACCTATGTATGTCCAGGTGAAAAGCAACCTGGATGACACAGGATTTGAAATGATGCAGAGAGTCGAAAAGCAGTAGAGGGAGTAGAAATGGAAGCAGGGAGCCCAGACATTATTTGTTGATTGATATCAGACCTTGTGGGGGAGTTTGTAAAGTTGAAGTTATGATATTCCATCCAATCTATTAGGAAGCTTAGGTCAAAGAGTAAACAGGAAGGCGACTTTCACTGCACTCTAAATATGACTTGGACAAACTGGAAGTCATTGGAAGTACCTGTGGAAGATTCTCATAAAGAGTCTCTTTCTTGTCCCCACCAGGTAAGAGACTGAAGAGGTCTATGCCTCTGTTGGGGGTGGAATCAGGAGCCTGAATCAACGTGCCTTTTCCCTCATCCCCACTGACCTCAGTCCAGGTGGTTCCAGCCTTCTACTTTCTTTCTGACTACAAATAACAGCAGGAAATCTTCCTTCTCTCTTCTAATCTAGCCTCAACTGAAACATGCTAGGTCCTGCCACTGTCAATGGCCTTGAAGGATCGCTTAAGTCTTCTCTTCCTTTCTTTTATTCTTGCAATCTCTTCTTTGTCTGTCTTTGTGTGATGATGTTTTGAGGCTTAGTTATTAGGGCTGCATTGCCTTTGGACAATTTAGACCCACAGGGACCAGGACTACTGTCATAATGTCATAATTGAATTCCATTCTCTTAATGCTTTTATTTTTGGGGTTATGTTGAAAACTGTATTGTCAATTTACATGTTATTGTCACTAGATATCCATGTCCTTATTAAGGGATTCATTTCTCCCAAAGTCCACATGCTTATTAGTCCTGTATGTCATAAAAGCACTCTCTCTACGGGTATTATATTTGCATTTACTCAGAGATTCAGTTCACCCCAAATTTTTATTGGCTGAAAAAAAAAAAAGATCCTAGAAGTTGTTGGCTGGAAAGAGGAGTTGTCATGAATCCCTCATATCTCAGCTAATACCATTGCTAATGTCTTTTGAATGTACTTTCACTGTATGATCCTGATTCATTTTAATTTAGATGATGAAGTATTTATTCAGCACTTACTGTGAGAGATTTTAAAGAAGTATTTGGTGCAGTTCTAGTCATAAAAGGTCCTACAGCCCAGTTAAAATGGTAAAAGAGAAAGAATGGGCATTTGTGGCAAATTCTCTCTCAAGCAGTGGTTATAACTAAAAGAATACCAGAATCACAGTTACCGATTAAGTGCTGCAAGGGACCTTGGAGACCCTCTAATTCAACTTCCCAACAATCCCAACGCATTTTACAAATGAGGAACTGAGATCCAGAGGGGTTAGGTGAATTGCCCAAGGTTACACAGGTAGTAAGAAATAGAGATAACTAGTCCTCCTTTTCCCACAGACTAAATTTTAAGAGCCTCCCGAACATTTTTCCCCCTTTTGGGTAAAGATATAACTCCCAAATTGCCAGTTCCACTGAAACCTAAGCACATTTTTGTTTAAAACAAAAGCTACAGAGGATGAAGTAATGGTATATAATTATTGAAAACAATAGCAATAAAAATCACAATAGACTACTTCCCTTGGAAATTATGGCTTAAAGAAGATCTTAGCTAAAGGACAGAAAGGATTGTCAATTTCCCTTTTAATTTTGTGAACTATAATAGTTTAGGCAAGAAAATATCTTCAAAGGGTCAATATCATTTCTGAAAATGGAATGAAGACAAAGTGTGAAAAGAATGTCTTGATCACTGCCTGGAAAAAAAAAGAAAGAAAAACCCCAACCTAACAGGCAAATGTCAGTAGTATTTTCTAAATGTCCTATAAAAAAGCCTTTTCTTTCTTTTAAGTGAGAGAATTGCAGTTAAAATTCATTTTACAGCCCTTAAAATGAAAACATTTGCCTATTAAGTTCTAACAACCCATAATATTATATCTGTAAAGCATCATTTGGATCCCTGCTGTTTCATTTAACTTTAGCTGAACCTTTTTTATTGTTTCCTAATCTACCCTAATTTGCCTAAACCCCTTATTTGCCATTCCTCAAATTGTTTGTTTACTTCTTACTGGAAATATGTGTAATAATAACAAAGTGTTTTAAAGGCTAGAAATAATATTAGAGCTAGGATATATAACCTATTCTACAGTGTGTACTATACACCCTGCCTTCATCAAGAGATTTAGAATTTTCTTTTGTTAGAGAAAATATTACACAAATAATCAGGAAAGAAAGGGGGGGGGGGACCCTCAACTGCTTCTATTTTATCTAAATAAAAAGCAGAGAATAATAAGAAAACCCTAGACTTGGAATCAGGAAACTTACAATATAGGCTTGGCTCTACAAGAAATTAGCTATCTGACCATAGGAAATTCATTCTTTGGTACTCATTTTTCTCAACTGAAAAATGACTAGATGACTAAACCAATCATTGTCATGAAATAAGGTCTTTTCCAGCTCCAACTCTGTATTTGCTGCAAAAGTAGGTAAAAAGCATCTCAAGACTTTATAAGAAATTTGTATCACTCCCCTCTACTTCCTTCTTTCTCCCCCATGCCTCCCACTCTCACCCCTACCAAAGCAGCCTTTACACAGTAGACTCCCTGTTTTATGTATAAATCTGGTCATGCTACTTTTCTGCTCAAGATGCTTCTGTGGTTCCCTATAGTTTCCAGAGTGGTTCACATGTCATTCAATGGCCTACAACATCTGGTGCCACCTACCTCTCCCACCCATTCCATCTTTGTCTTATTTTTTTTTTAATTCTAGATTTTTTTCTAATATTTTCGCCAACAAAGAAAAATTCTAAAACCTTGATTAAGGTAAGGTGCATAGTATACACAACAGAATGGTTTTAGATCCAAAGTCTACCATTATTTCTAATCCTTTCATGTACTCACAGCCCTAGACAAAAAGAACTCCTCAACATTCACTATACCTGCCCATATGTTTCCATAACTTTGTATCTGCTCAAAAAGCCTTATTAAGTCTCAAATCATCATCACAAGGTGGCCCACTTGGTGATGAGCCTCAAAAGCTGGCAAAATTAGTCCTTGAAAAACAGCCACATATTTCTATTAGAGGCAGCTAGGTAGGTATAACATTGGACTTGAAAACAGCAAGACCTGAGTTTGAATCCAACTCAGACACTTTATTAGCAATATAACCATGAGTAAGTCACTTAATCTTTCTCAGGTTCAGTATTCTGACCTATAAAATGGGCAGCAAAGGGGTGCAATAGATAAAATTTCCTCATCTTCCTCAGTTCAAATCTGACCTCCAACACTTATAAGCTGTGCAACCCTGGGAAAGTCACTTAACTCTTTTTGCCTCAGTTTCCTCATCTGTAAAATGAGATGAAGAAGGAAATGGCAATCTACCCTAGGATCTTTGTCAAACAACTCCAAATTGAACATTACTTAAAACAACCAAAACCCTGAAAAAATGGGGATAATAATAGAATCTACTTCACAAGGTTATTTTGAGGATCTAATAGGATAGCATATGGAAAAGCATTTGCCAGACTTTAAAGTACCCTATAAATGTTAGCTATAGTGAAGAAAATGATGAGAATGATGGTAATAATAATCGTTATTATCAGTGGGTCTCTTAAAACATTCCAATGTAGTAACATAGGTTCCACTGACATAGTCTATAAGAATCCAAAGTTGCCTCCACGTCCCAATAAGGTAATGGAATAGGTCTTCAGTCTGATTTAAGAGAGAATAAATAAACTCATGATAACTTATATAAGAGGCATAAAAGAATACATACAACATATCCACTAGAACCTCAAATGGATATGTTTAAATATACTTACAAATAGATATAGGTTTTTTTTTTCCATGAATTATATCACATTCTATATTACAAATCACTAATCTCACAATGATCTTGCTAGGTCAGAAAAAGAATCATTATTCTGAAGATTGGAAAGCCAATATTAAAAAAGGCTTTTTAAATAATTTTCCTCATTCACATAGCTTGAACTCAAACCCCAGTCATGCACATGTAAGCAGTCATGCATAATGCTGAGAATTTTAAGGGGACTGAACCAGATACTTGGTACCTCCTGTGGAAGGGTGAGGGTGAGAGTTTAAAAATACTCATATGGGGCAGCCTCGTGGCTGGGTGGATTGAGAATCAGCTATGTGACCCTGGGCAAGTCACTTAACCCCCACTGCCTAGCCCTTACTGCTCTTTTGCCTTCAAAACAATACACAGTATTAATTCTAAGACAGATGGTAAGAGTTTAAATATATATATATATATATATTATTTATGTACATACAAACTAATATAATGAAAATAGAAAGTTGAATAAATTCTTTCAAGCTCTATTGATATGATTATAAAATTTGAAAATAGCTGATCACAAAATGAACAACTCTGATTGTTATTCTGATTTAATTAGAAAAAAACCAGGTGTTTTTGCTCTCCAAATGAATTAAAAGATAGCACTATACAGTTGAAAGTGTGTTGGATTTGGAGTTTAAAGAACTGGATTCAAATCCTTATTTTGTTACTTTTTACCTACGTAACCTTATGATAGTCACTGACCCACTTTGGGTCTCTGTTTCTCATCTATAAAATGAGAGGTTAACTAGATGACCTTTAAGACGCCTTCTAGATCTAACCTTCTGATGTTATAAACCAGATATTCGGGTGTCACCTGGAGAAATTAGACTTCAGATTGAGGCAGATCTAGTTAGTTGCCTGAAATGGGAATGGACCATAGTAGCCTGAAAGAATTAATGTTTCCCCAAGTGCCTAATTTAATTTTTGAAAATTAAATCTTTTAAGTATGACATAAATAGTAATCATAAAAAGATGCTGTTGAACATCTAGGTTAACATAGGAAATTCCAATAAATTTTATGAGAATAAATTCCTTTTATAGTTTAGTTAATTTTCAGGCACAATTAAAGGAGTATAAAATCTTCACAAAGCAGTATTTTAAAAGCAGCATTAAGAAAAAAAGGAGAAAACTATTTGCAGTCATGAGATCCCACAAATACTGGAGATAACAATATTGTTTTGCTATTCAAAGAGCTATTTTGCTTTCTAGAAAACAAAAGAGATTTCTGGCTATCCCTTTTTAATACCCCAAGTATTTATAAAATTAACTGCCAGGATGTTGTTGTTTTTCTTTCTTTTGGGGGTCTAGGGAAGACTGGGTTTTCTCATCTCTCTCTAACTGGAATTGTAACAATCCTTCCCACTCTTGATCAGCCCAGAAGCTTTGACCTGTTCTGTTTCTGATGAGGATCAGCTCACTATTCCTAAGTCAGCTTGGTATCCCCCTTCACTATCCATCCTTCTTAACAGCTGACTATACTGGTGCCAGACGATGCAGACATCTGATCAATTTTAGCTCTCCTGGAACTCCAGGACTCAAGTGACAAACCAACCTCAGCCTCCTTGAGAAGGAATTGCAGACATTTGCCACCGTGTCAAGCTCTTGACTATATCGTTTAAATAATTTGTTGCTGTTTTGAAAATGCCACACATCCTCAGTATTCCATAGATTGGCTCATTTTGTCTATGGGCAAATTGAGTTGACTGGGAGAAATAGCAATGAATGGTATCCCAATCTCAGCTTTTTTTGTGATTCTTTTCCCCCCTATAAGCTGTTAAATTATGTTGTTCAAAGCGAGAGTGCATAATTTGATTTTTTAAGTAGCTTAGGTCTTGTAGTCAATTATGTAAAATAAACTTTATTTGTCTGAGAAATAGCACAGTATAATGGATTGAGAGCCAGCCTCAAAGCAACAAAAAACCTGGATTCAAGTCCTACTTCTTTGATACTATCAGCTACGTAATCCTGAGCAAGTCAGTTAACCTTTCAGGGGTCTAGGCATCTCTAGAAATCTAAGTTACAAAGAAGGTGCCAACCTACACTGGAAAATCCTCACCCTGGAATTCCCTATTCCAGTGATGTCACAGCTCTAGTCTCTATCCAGATCATTACTGTATTTTACTTAAAGTATCATCAGAGTCTTTCAAGACAGTTGACATAAATTTAAATTAAAAAAAAAACAGTTGACAAAGGAACCTATGAAGTAAGAGAAGAATTTAGTCCCTCACCAATGGGCTTTTAATACTTATATCATTCCAAAACATATTTTAATTAAGAAGAGAGAAAAAAACTACCCTCATTAAATGCTTACAAATTATGTATTGTTACAAATATAAAAATGAATGAAAGCTATAAAATCTACCTAATGTCCTGAAATCTCAGTCATGCTTTACTATGTCTTCCCTTTCCCAAGTCAAAGACCTGATAGTTCCAACTCTATATCTAAAATCCATCCACTCCTCTGAACTCATATAGCAATCATTATAATTCTGTTTCTTGTCACCTCACACCAGTACTATTGTTATTGTTATTTTTCAGTTATTTCCTACTCTTTAAGACCCCATTTGGGGTTTTCTTGGTAAAGATATTGGAGTGGTTTGCCATTTCCTTCTCTAGCTCATTTTACAGATGAGGAAACTGAGGTAGAATTAAATTATTTGTCCAGGGTCATACAGCTAGTATCTGAGACCAGATTTGAATCTGAGAAGCTGAGTCTTCCTGACTTCAGGTCCAGCACTCTATCCACTACATTCCCTAGTTGTTAATAGTACAATAGCTTTACTACTATGAATAGTTCTTTGCTTACAATATTTTCCCTCTTGTTCAGCCCTTGTCAGCTAACAAGGTAATATTGTGAATAAACAGAGGTCTTAGGGAGTATGTGGGGAAAGAACTCTGGCTCTGGAGTCAAAGGATCTGAGCTCAGATTCCACCTGGGATGCTCACAGTTTATTAGACCCTAATGAAAAAGTTGAACCAGATGACTCTGGAGTACTTGGCCACTCTAGCTCTATGGTCTATCACGTCTGCCCATGTTACTCATCTGCTCAAATATCTTCAATGGTTCCCTATTAAATCATGTAATTTCAGAGTAAGAAGGAACCTCAGAGGCCATTTAATTCAACTGAGAGCTGAAAAAAAATCCTTTCTTGGGATATCCAAGAAAGAGTCATGCCTGAAGATGGCAAATGAGAGAAAGCTCATTATATCCCATGGGAGTCAATTCTACTTTTGGATTTCTTTATTAATGTGTTTTTTCTTCCTGATGTCAAGCTTAAATTTGTTTCTTTGCTTCTGGTCTAGTCCTGTGGGACTCAGCCACACAATTTTAAGCTTTTTTTTTTGATGTGTGAATCCTTCCAATATTTGAAATCAGCAATTATGTCTTCCCTGAGCCTTCTCTTCTCATACTGACACCAACTCAAGATCTTTTGGAGAGATCTCTCCATTTATCAATGTCCTTTGTAAAATGGGATGCCCAAAATGGAACAAAAATACTGTAAATGAGGTCTCACGTTGTAATTACCATGTAATATCCATACCACAAAAACTCTCACCTCTATCTTGTTTCTCTGACAGCTAACAGTTTACCTTCCATGAGATAGCTGCCCCATTCCTGTAAGTGATGCTAATCTTAGTGCAGTCAAAAATCACAGTAGCATTTTTGGCTGCCATTTCATGCTCTTCACGCATATTAAGTTTGTAGTCCACCAAAACCCCAAACCTGATTGAAAAATTGTTCTTTGTATTTTTTTAACCCATAACTTCTTTCTTAGAATTGATAGTATCAGTTCCAAGGCAGAAGAGTGGTAAGGGTTAGGCAACTGGGGTTAAGTCATTTCCCTATGGTCACACAGTTAAGAAGTGTGTGAAGCCAAATTGGAGCCCAGGACCTCTCATCTCTAGGGCTAGCTCTCTGCCCACTGATCCACCTACCTATTCCAGAAACTGTTCTTTAACCATGCCTCCCCCATATTGGAATTGTAAAGTTAACTTCTTGAATCCAATGTCAAGATTATTGTTGATTGTTTTAAATTTCATTTTGTTAACTACAATACAATTTACCATTTTTCAAGACCATTTTGGATTCTAAATGTGTTATCTGATGTGATACATTCCAACTTTGAGTCATTGGCAAATTTGACAATGATGCCATCTATGCTTTTATATAAGTCACTGATAAAAATATTGATACCAGTGGTACTTCCCTGGAGCCTTTTTAAAAATTTTATTTAATTAATTAATTAAGAACATTTTTCCATAGTTACATGCATCATGTTCTTTTCCTTCCATCCTCTCATACCTCTCCCATAGCCAACACACAATTCCACTGGGTTTTACATGTGCACTGGGGACTTTCTAAGTTTATTCATTCTTTCAATAAACATTTTTTTAAATACTTACTATGTAGAAAGCAACAGGGATACAAGCATAAATGAGCCAAAACAATCTCTGCTGTCAGAGACCTTATATCCTACCTCTCTTTCCTTACACTTTCCTAGGGACCTTTTCTGGATCTCTCCTTTAACCCTAACACACTGTAGCTTGAATTATTCTCATTTGTTCCCAGGTCATATCCTGCAGTACCCCTCCCCACCTCCAACCATGAATATTATTATCAGTTCCATTGGGGCAAGGAATGCTTTGTTTTTCACAATCAGCACCTAGCACCAGGCTTTGTGGATAGTAGATTCTCAACAAATGTTTAAACTGAATTACCTTTCCATGCACATTGCTGCCAATGATTTAGATACCCAGGAATACTGTGGGTTTCTGACTATTGGATTACTTGGGAGGCTCTTGCACTGGTACCACAATATGTGAACCATTTCCTTACCTCTAACCATTGTGTCCCTTAAAAAAAAAACAGTAACAATATATCATCCAGAGGTTTTAGGGATCACTTCTTACAAAGGACATTTATAAACTGGAGAGATCTCTACAAAATGCCTCGAGTCAGTGTCAATATAAGAAACTATCTAAAGTGGTTTTATGCATTTAATCTGAGAGAATTCAACCAAATACTGAAAAAAAATTCAAATTCCTCTTTCCTCTCAATAGCAGATAATCTAGTACCTTAGAAATAAACATTAATTCAGCAATTATATAGTTAAGATGCACTCATTTCCCAGAAATCTTTAGGAAAACTAAATATACAGTGACTGTTACTCTTACTTAACCAATTTCAGCAGGTAAAAAAGAGAAAAAGGAATGACGCAAAGAAACCTTTCTTTGCAAATATTAGGCCTTTAGTGGTAGTCAGTAGAGAAATCCTTGCTTTACAGGAATATCTATTATGACCTAGGACCATGGGTACTAATATCCTGCTTTTTATTCTAGACAGCACAGTCTGTGTTGCTTAAAGCTGACTTAACTTCAACTAATGCAGCTTTATAGGAAGGGGAAAAAAAGCTTATCAAACATTCTTATGGTAGGTCTCAGCAAAGAGTAAATACCAGTCCTTTATTGCACAATTTGGAATGAATTCAGAGTTCTGCTAAGGTTCATAGTGCATAACACAACTAATTATAAGTTTAAAAGTTTCATGAGTTTCACCTCAGGTATCACACACACAAATTCCAGGCCTCTGTGTCATGCCTTAAAACATCTACAATAGAATCTTAAATTCCTGATAAATGAGATAAGCAAAAGCAGGAACTTAATTCTTTAAAAACCTATAATTATTAACTCATACATTCTATGAATTGAAAAGCTATATACAAAAAAAATAAAAATTCAAATGACATAACTATCTCAAGATATCAGTCACCTTTCGGTATTTATTGTGTTTGCTGAAAACCCTTCATATCATTCCACTAATATCTAAATTATATAAGATACAAGGTCTGGGTTATCATTTAATGGAATTGAAGGGAATCCTTCCTTCATCCTGAAGAAAAAGGTACATCCCAATATTATTTGCTATGAAAAGAAAAGACGAGTTTGAATTTTTTCAGTATTTGCCTGTATTCCCCCAGACTGTACCCATAATCCACAGATCTTCAAAAACGTGTTTTGTTTTTTGTTTCTGACAAAATCGGCCTCTGGAGCAGAAAGAGGCTCCGACGCGTGAATGTAAAAACCTTCTCAGTTTTGTGCTCTAGTTTCTGTTGTGCCAAACCACCTCTGGTATTTCAAATAAAGCAATGACAGCATACACCTTCTTGTTATTATTTATTCATGGAAGGCCAAACCAAATGCCTGGGTGGATCCCCCAAGACATGAAGTAGGTCATTTCTTTCCATCCACAGGACCCCATTTACATTTAAACGAACTTACTCCTTGTGAAAGATTGGCTCCAACAGAGAACACCTCACTACCACAGACACAGAAATTAAATTACAATCACAAGTATAGAAGCCACCAACATTGTACTAAAATATCTTAAAACATATGTACATCTCTCTGTCTGTACATGGGCAGATGCACATACGTGCATGTCAGTAACGAAGAGAAAATGTTCTCTCTTAATTTACGAGAGGCTTCCTTGGCTAAACACGCCCGATCCCTGTAAGTTTTCCTTCTCCAGCCAAACCTGTAAGGCACAAGACTACTTCTGTAATGGCCAGGCTCCTCACCAGGGTCATGAAAACTGTCATGTGCAGCTCCGGGATTTAAATGGATGAGTCTTCCTGGCTGATCCTGGAGTGGCATTGATTTGACAAATGTGGGAAAGTCCTCAGCTGTGAGATGGGGGCTTAGGTTGTGGGCTCTTGGTCAATTGAAAGGTTGCATTAAATGTAAATTATAGGACTGTTACTTAGATATATACCCTTCTCAACCAGGTGAAAGGCAAACAGAGCCTTGCACTAATTCACAGATGAACTGGTGATAGGCTCGCGAGCAATAACAGGCCAGCAAGGCAGCAGTAGGCAATTATAATCCCCATCTTTGAAGGAAGGAAGGAAAGGTATTTTTATATAAAGCCATATTAAATTTCCTTTTTAAAGTGCCTCTATGTATTTCACTTTACAATTTATATGGAAAAGTATTAGTTTTAAAAAAAACTACAGCAGAACTGGCAATAAATATCACAGTAACAATTGTTCTTTTATTAAATATTTATTGAAATAAATTCCTGTGCTTTCTCATTTTTCTTCTTCTGGTTCCAATATTTATTTACAGCTGATTATTAACATCTGCCAGTGTAACAGTTTCATCTGTACAGAAGCCGAAGAGTAAAAAAAAAAAAGAAAGTCACACACCCCTTCTAACGTGACCTGTAGTTAGACAGAAAACAGTTTTCCCAGTCACCGCTTGGCTTCCTGTCTGTGACCTCTGAAAAGCATTGGAGGCCAGGGTTAATGGCCTTTCCAATCTCTGTGATAAGAATTCATTTTGTTCTATTACCAGCAGTTATCTGAGGAGGCTGCTGCATCACTTCAGCAGGGTTCAATCAATGAGAGGACCTAATGAAGTAACCAGCTGTAGCTCTATTTCCCTGGTCAACTCTATCAGACAAATAAGATCTATCAGTCACATCTTAAGGCTGATCCTAGAAAAAGCACCTTCACATGCTGAACCCGTATGCATATGAACTAATGATACGCGGCCATTTCTTTTTAATCTTCCCTTTTGATATAGCTTTTCTAACAGAGAAAATGGAATGGAATGGATTCTGAGATGTTGCATTAAGAGGACAATAATGCAGGATTAAAGAAGAGTGGATTTGCAGAACAGCTGAAAGAGTTTGTCGTAATAGGAAAAATAGTACAAATTATACTGCATCCATCACAGCCCTGTTTCTTAGCTCTACTGCCCCAGGATGTTTATGTAGCTTTTCATGCTGGCATTTTAGAATGCTCAAAAAAAAAAAAGGATGCAAAGGAGAAAATTATTTTGTTTATTATTTTCAGACTTAAGCAATTAAATGTCATAAACAGTTTTAATGATAGTATTTGCATTTTAGCTTGTCATTTAGAAAAGAAATATAATTATGTGATATTTTTACTTTTCAGTCAAATGTCAGTTAACATAATTGCAGACTTTAACATTGTTTTGCTTCATGCTTAGGTGACATCATGAAAAATCAAAAAATGTTATTTGTGGGGAAACTGGGCTGTTTATATAGATTTGATTCATTAATGAGATCCCCCTGCAGTTCAAAAAGGGATTTGCCCGCTAATCAAGTAATTCCATTTTTGTTGTTATTTGGTTTGTTTATTTGATTTTTACCAAAAATTTAAAAAGTAGCCTTCCAGAAAACAACGAGGGCAGCTGAGAAAACAAGAGCCACCACAACAATAACAATGGTTTTTGCACCTTAGATTTATAGCTTCATAAATAAAAATAGGTTAGGCAGTCACATAGGCAGGGACTCAGGAGGAAAATGCAATCTGTGCTTTTAAAAACCAGTTCTTATTTGGGGGAGGGGAGTGGGGTGTAAATGAGGAGGAAGGGGCGGAGCATGAATGGTATCTGAAGTTCTAGGATGCCCCCAGAGCCATATCAGCCAGATTGCTGCAGGAAGCCATGTTCCTGGAGATTTCTATTTGCTGGTATGTTGAAAGCCACATGTAGCTGAGTTTACTTTATTAGGTTAATCAAGGTGAATCACATGAAATGAAATTTATATCCTTTTAACTTGACTGCTCTCTTTGTCAAATGGAAAATGAAAGAAAGCTTGACTATTTGCTGCTATGCTAACAGAGATGATATCTAAGAAAGGAACACAAAATAAATAAAAGCCCTACCTAGTCTCACCCTTTGATGAATATATTCACACACATACACAGTCACGCATGCAAAAAACCCAACCTGTCTCTTCAAAAGAGAAATAATTTTCAATGGACATCAGCTTATGGAATACATATGTGTATTTTGTGTGTATATGTATTTATAAATGCATATATACACAGATTTATATATAGCTACTAAAGTGCATATGCTCCCAAAACATATCTATTTTTTTCTGCATACATAAAAACAATGACAGTTTTCTTTTGCAGGTAGTCTGCATTAATAAGTCAGCTTGATTGATAACTGATCATATCAAAACCCAGCATATCCTTCATTTAATTTCAAAGCTCTATAGTGATAAAGGATTATAGGGAGGTGGGAAGAGGGCAAATGAAAGGCATAATATAATACACATATATTTTAATATTGCCATGTGGTATTTAAGAGCACTTTTAAAAATACAATATATTGTGTCTGTTTTTTTTTTCCTCTAACAAATAGGGGTATGTGACAAAGGACTGAACTATCTTTACTGCATATGTAAACAGATAAGAATATGCCTAGAAGGCATTTTGGGAACACCTGTCAATTTTTTATAGAACACACTGATTGTGGGATATTGATTGCATTTAAACAAAGTTGTTTCAAAAAAAAATCAGCTAACAATTCGTGTAGAAAGAGCCGATCAATATTTAAATGACTCTCTTTATTGATTTAAAATTAACTTTCAATTAAGAGATCCATAGGACTCTTAACTGCGACACTTATCCATTCAAGAGAAAATAAAGGTACATTTATCGATACACTTAAACAGCAGTGGCTGGTTTCCTATCGATTCAGTCATTTGTGCTGGGATTCGTTAGCGTCATCAGGCTTTAGCTCCCTTACTAGGTCTTCAGAGTGTATGATACTGCAAGATATAGGAATGTGCAAAACAACGCAAGGGATGGATAGAAAACCTAACAGAATTTTTAAAAGATAGAAAAGGTAAGCTATCCTTAAGCTTTTTAAGTCTATTATTGAATGGCAAATGCTTAGACTGTTTGATTGTCTGTCTGAAAAACAGCCCTGCAAAGGGCTGTTTTTTCTTCCTCAAAATACCAGGGTAAAAGACGGCATACTTTGTGCTTTGAAACAGTATAAATAAATGAAATCTTTGTATTATTGATTAGAAAAAGTTCTATTGGCTTCTATTGACTGATAAGATCACTAACATGTATATATTGACTAGCATATGATCAATATCAGCTAAAATTATTTACAAAGTGTTTTCTTTAAATATGACATTGTATTTCCTATTTATAATATTGTATATGCATTTTTAAGGCCAAATTTATTTAACATTATGGTTAGAAAGCTGTTCTTGGCTCGAGTATAGCTTTCTGAGCGTTTACTACTAATTACATTTCACAATGATTTTTACCTTTTAAAATTAATTTAATGAAGATAGATGCCGAGGAATAAGAAAAATGAGACTGTGACTGTAAGATGGAAGAATAAATCACGAATGTATAAATAGATCAGGGAATTTCGTCTCAGTTACGAGAGCCATAACTATCTTCCTCTTTTGCCTTAGCCTCCTTGCCTGCTACTGGACTGCAACTCTATATATAATAGAGGGAACTGATTGAACCCATTGCCTATCTCTTTACATATCCTTACCCATGGCAGAAGAATAAAAATAGATGTGTAGAGGGTGTGATATGTGAACATAGCAGAGCCTCAGTAAGCCTAGGTGAAAGATAGGAGTGAGGAATCCTCTTTTCAGTTATGCAAAATCATGTTTTTGTTTTGGGGTTGTTGATGATAATGACCTCAGAAAGCACTTTTTCTTACTGGCTATTTCTGTGGAAACATATACATATGCTTCTATATATAAACACATATCCATAAAAATATATGTATGCATCCATAAAGAACAGTATATGTGGATACATACACACATGTGAATATATGTAACTAAATGTGCATAGGTCTAGAATTCTCTCTTCAATGAATGAGGTTTCCAGAGTTGGTCCATCTATTACCCTTTCACCCACTGTGATATAATTTTGAAGAGTCTAATTATGCTAAACATCCAATCGGGTAACAATGTTCTTTAAACATCCTATTTAACATGCATGTAATTTGTCTTATGAATTGTCAATCACATAAAGATAATAAAAGAAGCTTTATAAATTAGTTTAAGTTTTTTTTTCTAACAATAACATTTGGTTTTTTTCTGTTCCTGAAGTCTTAAATCAGACTTTTCAAGGTTGCACTTTATATGAGTTATAACTCTAGCATCAGAATAAAGGAGTATGGACTTGTGTGATACTAGGAGGGGAATAAAGATCAGGATAGGGCTATCCACACATACTATCCTCTCCTAAAAAGTTTAATCCCATAATATCAGTGTAATATACTATGGACTATAGCATGGCAGTTATGATTACTAAAAAGTGTAAGATGCCATTATTTCCTCCCAGAAATTAGATGATTATGCTAATTTAGTGATAGCAAGTAGCACTAGATGACTTCTTCAATCTTCTCTTATCTGCAGGGGGAGAGGGATGCATGGCTTGGTGTCTACAAAAACCAGGAGTAGTAAAAATTGGTTTAAGTAGGGCTGAGTCCCAAGGTGCAGAATAAGGATTCACTCTGATTTAACACTTCCTTATCACATCAAAGAGGTGAAAAAGGCATCTTTATGGATTGGCCTAGGGGAAAAAAAATCCACAAGTTCAGCTTTTTACCCTAGTGGAAAAACACTGGAAAACTGCTAAGGCTCTGAAATAATACATCACTGTGATTCCAGTCATACAATACTTGTATTTCAAATAATTAAAGTTTGAGTGTGATTTTAATCTGCTTTTTTTGACAGCTAAAAACATCTACTACCATGTGGTCATTAAGTTATGAGCAAAGGTTGGGACTCAGTAAAGTACTTTTCCTTCCTGTAAAATGAATGATGACTATACCTAGCCCATCACCGCCACATAAGAGTTGTTTGCTAAGGCTTTTCTGGTGCCATTAATCATATTTAATCCATAGCCAAACTAACACAATATGCCAACCTCACTGTTGAATATCTCAGTAAAGAAATGCATAGTTAAACTCTCAGAAAGTTTGTGTGGTAGATCTCAGTCAGATTTCTCAAACTCCCCAATTTTGCTCTACACTGGTTATCATCACATTAATTTTAGGGGTGATGATCATGATATTACTAATAATAATGCTAGCCAACATTTATAGAGAATATAGTATATGCCAGACACTGTGCTATATAATTTATAATATATTTATATAATTTTATAGTAATTTAAAATATTTATTTTATTATATTAACAAGAGCTTCCTAATAATAGCTCACTTTTACATGGTGCTTACTATGTGCTAGGTAAAGTCCTGCATGCTTAAAATTATCTCATTTTTAATTCAATTATCATTCCCATTTTACAGCTGAGGAAACTGAGGTAGGCAGAAGTTAAGTGACTTGCCCTGGGTGCTCTGGCTATTAAGCATCTGATGCCAAATTGGAACTGCAACTGCAGACACATCTACTGTGCCACCTAACTGCAAGAGAATGGGTCTGGGACTTCATCAGGATAGGGAATTTCCAGGTGAGGAAAATTCCTTGATCAATGATTTTCTCAAACTCCTCCACTTAGTGAGCATTGCATGCCAAGGATCCAGGGCTCTGTTGTTTGGGCTTTTTAGTAGATGAAATTTAACAGTGACAGAAAACTGGAACTGTTTGAGGCTGATGTGCCATGCTGGGGGAGCCATGGATGTGCAGGCAACATATGCCTAAAAGGCAAACAGTGATTCCTATAAATGATGGAAAATAAATGTTATCTAATTTCTGAAATTCTCTTACCCGGCCTTATCTGTCTCTATAGAGTTTATTTCAGCATTGTTATTGTATTTGTTACAATGGATCAGAGACATGCTTGATAAGATTTGATTCCAGATATATCTAACATTTTCTGATACCTTATAATGTCTGATATCTCACAGCATGGCTAGTTTACTTAAATCTTTTTTTATTATGATTTTTTTTCCTACCCAAAGGCTTACTGACACCAACATTTCAGGAAGATTTCAAATCACTTTACCCAAATCATGACTAAGATGGACACAAATAATTACAGGAGTTAGTGCTACAGGGTGTAAAATTGTCCTTCTCTTAGAGGAGATGCATTCCCTTCATTCTGCTATTCCCTGCTGAGAAATGAGGTGTGGAAACTGTCTTAGAACACTGTGTAATCCTCCAATGTGAAAAAAAGAGAAAGATTCTAGTAGAGTTACAGGAATTCTTTGGACATAGAAAAATGAAGCATGAGAGTCCCTTGTACCCAGGACAAATGTTAAGTGTTCTCGAGTCAACAAGCTCAAATAATAATTCTCATTCTTTAAAGAAAAACTTTGAAAGTTCGTGAAAATGATATAATTCGACATCCTCCATCCTCCTCCTTTTTTGATAAAAGCAAATGGAATGGAACTAAACTTCAAATCCCAAGAAAGGAAGGATAGCTATAGATCTGCCATGAATACTCAACTGTTTGGTTCTCAAAATATTATTTCATGCGGATGCTTCCCTGCCCCCTCCCCCCTTTATCCCTACAAAATTTTCATTTCCTTGGCTACAATTAAAGTGAATGCCCCATAATAAAGTCAATACATATCTTCTGTAAAATATGGAAAACAACTTTGTTCTTATACCCTGGGTCATTTGATTAACCATGCAAAATGGAATAATCATGGGCTACAGCAACACATAGGAGGCAATGGGAGAAATTTTAACTTGTTGTTCAACCATAGAAAATAATGCAGTACTATAGGCAGAAGGCCAACTTTCTTACCCTTGCATGCCACTGATTAGTTCAGCCTTAGCAGAACAGAAATCCCTAATCTTCTCTTTTTAATATTGAAGAGGTAAACCCTCTTCACCTGCACGTGGAGCCTGCTTTTTCATCAAAGCTCAGGAGATTCCAGCAACAAAATCAATGTATGCATGTTCAGAGCCGTTTTCAGGGTTTTGTAAGACAAATCTTTCAAATGGGAGCTAGTTGAATGCTATTGAACTGGGTTTCGATCTGACAGAGTGAGTGAACAACACAGAAACAGTTCACTTACCACTGCTCACACTACAGGAGGTGGGGATCAGGTACAGGCCTGCACAAATACAGCTGTGCCCCTTCTCAGGAACCTCTGACCTCCCTTAATCCAAGACTAAACCCAACAGTAGACTGTTTAAATAAATAAATATTTAAAGATTTTCCAGATTTAATGAACATAATTACTCAATTTCTTTTGACCACAGTAATCAAGTACACTTAAGGGAAGCTCCTCCAATGTCCCTCCTGGCTTTGGTAGGGCTGCGGGCAGAGAAGTATGGGAAAGCTTCAGAAACACGGGCATAACTGTTACTATGTGGTGGTCAAAAAGTCCCCTGACAACACCAGTGTCTTTCATTGTAAAGTAATCCACGATATGGATTTGTCTATTGGATCAACAAATGCTTGTTTTGGTTAAAAGGATTCTATCAGTGCTGATATTTACACTATCAATTAAAGGTCTTGATTCCTTGAATATTTGGGGTCCCTTATCTTAAAGGAGGGGTGGGAGGTTGCTTCATGTTAAATCTCAAACTCAGCAAGTATTTATTTATTCAGATGACCCTTTCATTAGGGACTAAATGCACATGCTTACACTAATGCTCCATGAATTGACAAGCTGAAAGAAATCAGTCAAGAACTGACTTTGGAGACTGACATGCATTTAATCTTAGAAGTGGGAAAACATTTACTAATATAGTATACTTTTATTAGGACCATAGAACATCCGAGCCATCCATTTAATCATGACACAGAATGAATCCCATGTTTGGTGAAGAAGTTTTGCCAGTTGGAAACAATGAGAAAAGAGAGTAGTATTTCTAATTTGAGGGAAACATCAAGATAGCTTATCTTGGAGATAAAATACTTCCTTCCTCTTTTGTGAAGAGAGGTAGAGTAATATAATTAATAGGCCCGTTCTTAAATGAGCATTTTAATCCTTAAAACAATTGTTCTAAACATACTTTTGAAAAATTTTCTGAGATATACAAATATATAACCATTTATTGAACAATCATTTTACAACTAAGAGGCATGTGTTATCTATTTACTTTCATTTAAGATATTAAAGTGATACAATTCCAAGCCATCAATAAATGAATTTTAGTTTAAAAGGTGTATAATGACATTAAGAATTAGAATATGAGTGTTTAAAAAAGGATATATTATTTCTCCTAAATTATGTTGACAACAGATCCCAGAAAAAATATTTTAATACAAAGTAAAAATTACCCTATGGAATACAGCAGAACTAAAGGATCACAGATTATAACTAGATAGAACCTTAGATCCTAGGCTAGCCCTATAATTTTAGAAGACTAGATAATCTGAAGGCTACAGAAGTTAAATGACTTATTTGGGTCATCACATAGGCAGTAGGTAACAGAACAAGGATTCAAACCCTAGACCCCTGATGCCGAGTCCTTTCTACTATACCATTTTGTCTATTCTTACAGAGAAATAAACAGAAAGAATGGAATAAGTTAGAAATACTGTAGTTAGGGATTATCTTTATGATTTGATTTTTTCTACACTAAAATATGCACTAGAAATCCAGTATATCATTATCAAACTCTCCAATTGTCCATCATGATTAAAAAGTCTTCTCTGTTTTAACCCTCATTTCAACATGTCCCTGAAGGAGTTTTATTTCTAGTCAAAATTTAAAATAGTTATTAGAAAGTAGATCCATATTTTTAAAAT